>NC_053157.1:89310482-89402982 GCF_016835505.1 Polypterus senegalus
GTGTGGTATCTATTCTCAATCCAGACACTTTTCCTGCGTGGTTCCTAGTTGATGGAACGAGCTGCCCACCTCCATCCGAACTGTTGACTCCCTCAATGTATTAACAGTAAGAAGTAATTGAAAACCCATCTGTTCAGTGACTATCTAATTGATTGAAGAAAAGAAGGGAAAAAAAAATATTTCCTCTGTGATTTGCTTTCATACTGTAGGTTAATTTTAAGGTTAACTACTTTATCAATTCTTAACCTATGTTTGTAAATATATTATTTGTTTTATCTTTTCATTTGTGGCTATATACTTTTGTTACCTCTCCTTCAACACCTGCAGAACAGGCACTAGCCTTATGTTACTCGATTATGTTAACCTCTTTTGTAAGTCTATTTGGATAGAACAGGGGTATTCTGCTAGTATATATATATATATATATATATATATAGCAAAATACCAGCCTTATGCGATGTCGTGTATTAAAGAAGTTATGAAAAAGAAAAGGAAACATTTTAAAAATAATGTAACATGATTGTCAAAGTACTGTAATTGTTTTGTGTATTTGGCGGCATCGTCACAAAGTTGTTTTCGTCTAGCTGCATCAGAAAATGTACCATGACGTCTGACACGACTCCTTTGTATTGTTGCTGTCATAATGGGTTTGAGTATATATATATATATATATATATATATATATATATATATATTGCTCAAAAGAATTAAAGGAACACTTTTTAATCAGAGTATAGGATAAAGTCAATGAAATTTATGGGATATTAATCTGGTCAGTTAAGTAGCAGAGGGGTTGTTAATCAGTTTCAGCTGCTGTGGTGTTAATGAAATTAACAACAGATGCACTAGAGGGCAACAATGAGATGACCCCAAAACAGAAATGGTTTAACAGGTGGAGGCCACTGACATTTTTCCCCTCCTCATCTTTTCTGACTGTTTCTTCATTAGTTTTGCATTTGGCTACAGGCACTGTCACTACTGGTAGCATGAGGCGATACCTGGACCCTACAGAGGTTGCACAGGTAGTCCAACTTCTCCAGGATTGCACATCAATACGTGTCATTGCCAAAAGGTTTGCTGTGTCTCCCTGCATAGTCTCAAGGGCATGGAGGAGATTCTAGGAGACAAGCAGTTACTCGGGGAGAGCTGGAGAGGGCCATAGAAGGTCCATAACCCATCGGCAGGACCAGTATCTGCTCCTTTGGGCAAGGAGGAACAGGATGAGCACTGCCAGAGCCCTACAAAATGACCTCCAGCAGGCCACTGGTGTGAATGTCTCTGACCAAACAACCAGAAAGACTTCATGAGGGTGACCCAAGGGCCCCATGTCCTCTAATGGGCCCTGAGCTCACTGCTCAGCAGCATGCAGCTCGATTGGCATTCGCCATAGAATACCAGAATTGGCAGATGCACCACTGGTGCCCTGTGCTTTTTACAGATGAGAGCAGGTTCGCCCTGAGCACGTGACAGAAGTGAAAGGGTCTGAAGAAGCCATGGAGAACATTATGCTGCCTGTAACATCATTCAGCATGAGCAGTTTGGTGGTGGGTTAATGATTGTCTGGGGAGGCATATCCATGGAGGGTCACACAGACCGCTACAGGCTTGACAAAGGCACCTTGGCTGCCATTAGGTATCAGGATGAAATCCTTGGATCCATTGTCAGACCCTATGCTGGTACAGTGGCTCCTGGTGCACGACAATTCCTGGCCTCATGTGGTGAGAGTATGCAGGCAGTTCCTGGAGGATGAAGGAATTGATACCATTGACTGGCCACCACACTTTCCTGACCTAAATCCAATAGAACACCTCTGGGACATTATGTTTTGGTCCATCCAATGCCACCAGGTTGCACCTCAGACTGTCCAGGAGCTCAGTGATGCCCTGGTCCACATCTGGGAGGAGATCCCCCACAACACCATCTGTCATCTCATTAGAAGCATGCACCGATGTTGTCAGGCATGTATACAAGAACACAGGGGCCATACAAAGTGCTGCGTACAATTTTGAGTTGCTGCAATTAAATTTTGGCAAAATGGACTAGCCTGCCACATAATTTTTCACTCTGATTTTTGGCGTCTTTGAATTCAGGGCTCTGTATGTTGATCATTTTCATTTCCATCAAACGAGGTGGCATCCTTTCGTTCCTAACACATTACCCAGTCTATATCAGTATAGATATCCAGGAGGATTTCTTTTTCCCATTGAGATCTGATGCGTTTTCAAAGTGTTCCTTTAATTTTTTTGAGCAGTTTATATATAAATATATATATAGATTTTATATATATATATAGATTTTATATATATATATATATATATATATATATATATATATATATATATATATTTGTCACGCATGCGCGAGTAGGAGGCTGCGGACGGACCTTGCACCGCTTCGAAAGACGTTCGCCGGTAGGGAGTGGCGGGTACTAACCTTTCTCCTTTGTCTTCCAGGAAAAAGGCGGCTCCGCCATTGTAACCTTCCCGCAGTATGTCCACTTCCGCCCTTCCTCCGCCATCTTCCTTGACGTCAATAGTCCCATCCTCCCTCACGGTTCCTTCCCAGCATTCCTCCACTTCCGCTCCTCCCCTATAAAATGGCCAACGCCTCTGAACGGCGCGTATATGAACTGTTTTGTTTATATCTTTGACCTTTGTTTGATTATTGTGGAGTGTCCGCAATATACGGGGCCGGAAAACCCCAATCCTTTATACTGTCTGTGCTTTCTTTTACTATACACACACACACAGTGGTGTGAAAAAGTATTTGCCCCCTTCCTGATTTCTTATTCTTTTGCATGTTTGTCACACAAAATGTTTCTGATCATCAAACACATTTAACCATTAGTCAAATATAACACAAGTAAACACAAAATGCAGTTTTTAAATGATGGTTTTATTATTTAGGAGAAAAAATCCAAACCTACATGGTCCTGTGTGAAAAAGTAATTGCCCCTTGTTAAAAATAACCTAACTGTGGTGTATCACACCTGAGTTCAATTTCCATAGCCACCCCCAGGCCTGATTACTGCCACACCTGTTTCAATCAAGAAATCACTTAAATAGGAGCTGCCTGACACAGAGAAGTAGACCAAAAGCACCTCAAAAGCTAGACATCATGCCAAGATCCAAAGAAATTCAGGAACAAATGAGAACAGAAGTAATTGAGATCTATCAGTCTGGTAAAGGTTATAAAGCCATTTCTAAAGCTTTGGGACTCCAGTGAACCACAGTGAGAGCCATTATCCACAAATGGCAAAAACATGGAACAGTGGTGAACCTTCCCAGGAGTGGCCGGCCGACCAAAATTACCCCAAGAGTGCAGAGACGACTCATCCGAGAGGTCACAAAAGACCCCAGGACAACGTCTAAAGAACTGCAGGCCTCACTTGCCTCAATTAAGGTCAGTGTTCACGACTCCACCATAAGAAAGAGACTGGGCAAAACGGCCTGCATGGCAGATTTCCAAGACGCAAACCACTGTTAAGCAAAAAGAACATTAGGGCTTGTCTCAATTTTGCTAAGAAACATCTCAATGATTGCCAAGACTTTTGGGAAAATACCTTGTGGACTGATGAGACAAAAGTTTAACTTTTTGGAAGGCAAATGTCCCTTTACATCTGGCTTAAAAGGAACACAGCATTTCAGAAAAAGAACATCATACCAACAGTAAAATATGGTGGTGGTAGTGTGATGGTCTGGGGTTGTTTTGCTGCTTCAGGACCTGGAAGGCTTGCTGTGATAGATGGAACCATGAATTCTACTGTCTACCAAAAAATCCTGAAGGAGAATGTCTGGCCATCTGTTCGTCAACTCAAGCTGAAGCAATCTTGGGTGCTGCAACAGGACAATGACCCAAAACACACCAGCAAATCCACCTCTGAATGGCTGAAGAAAAACAAAATGAAGACTTTGGAGTGGCCTAGTCAAAGTCCTGACCTGAATCCAATTGAGATGCTATGGCATGACCTTAAAAAGGCGGTTCATGCTAGAAAACCCTCAAATAAAGCTGAATTACAACAATTCTGCAAAGATGAGTGGGCCAAAATTCCTCCAGAGCTGTAAAAGACTCATTGCAAGTTATCGCAAATGCTTGATTGCAGTTATTGCTGCTAAGGGTGGCCCAACCAGTTATTAGGTTCAGGGGGCAATTACTTTTTCACACAGGGCCATGTAGGTTTGGATTTTTTTTCTCCCTAAATAATAAAAACCATCATTTAAAAACTGCATTTTGTGTTTACTGTACTTGTGTTATATTTGACTAATGGTTAAATGTGTTTGATGATCAGAAACATTTTGTGTGACAAAAATGCAAAAGAATTAGAAATCAGGAAGGGGGCAAATAGTTTTTCACACCACTGTGTATATGTGTATATATATATATATATATATATATATATATATATATATATATATATATATATATAATATATATATATATATATATCTCAAAATACCCTACTTGGCGGAGAAGTAGTGTGTTAAAGCAGTAATGAAAAAGAAAAGGAAACATTTTAATAATAACGTAACATGAGTGACATTGTCATGAGTGTTGCTGTCATATATATGCCTGCCTAAATAAGTCACCCTCGCTTCGCTCTTACTTTTTACCGTTCATTTAATCATGGCTAGTGGCGGAAAAATTATAAAATGGAAGGAGGATTTCACTGAGTATGGCTTTACCAAAACAATTATTGATGGTGAATCGATTATTCATAAAGCTTGAATTGGTGATCTGTTTTTCTGTGTTAACCTCATATTTTTTCATACTTCTTCTTAAACCAAGGTGGTGCGAGGGTAAAATGAATAGGGATGCGCTGATCAAAGTAATCGTGTACCAGGAAATCATGCATTGACAAAAGTTCCCCTTTGCTTGTAATGCAAAGTGTGATTAAATGCATTATTTTTTAACGCGAAGCTTCTCAGCTGTGCTTGTGCTAAGAAAAGGAAAGATTTTAAAAATAACGTAACACGATTGTCAATGTAAACTTTTGTAAGTAGTGCCTGGAGGATTCAGTGTGGAGAAACTATACAGACAGTGTGTGTATTAACTTGTGGATTTTTCTGTGAGTATTTGGTGGCAGTGTGACGAAGTTGCTTTGAAAGATGGCGTTAGCCGCGGAGCTCAGCTCAGAGCGAAATGAGGTTAAATGGGAGAGGAGATGATGACGTGACTCCCCCACCTGCCTTAACTGTCAATCCCCCACAAACACAGTCTCTCGGAATTTGCATAAGCACAGCCCTTCACGTGCAATTTTAACTTAGTTGCAAAGTGATCAAAACTCTCGTTTATATCCTGCGTCCTCTCATTAAACTTGTATCCCGCATTACCTGTGGGCATGAGAAACGCCAGCGGCAGCCTGTCTATGAACTTAATTTAAACTTTAGGTTTACACCTTGCTTTCTTTCCGAAGTAGCAGCACTCATGAATATGGTAGTATATGTCACTTGCTCGCTTCCTATTGTTTTGCTGCCTTCTCAATTGTATAATGCATGTTTTCTTCAGCGCTTTTTGGAGGTCTTTCTGGTTTTCTACGCTCTGCGTTGACAGTCAGTTCACGTGATTACGTGGGAGGCGTGATGATGTCACATGAAACTCCGCCCCCCACGGCTTTCGAGCTCAACTCCATTACAGTAAATTGAGAAAAATACCTTCCAATTATGACCATTACGTGTAGAATTTCGAAATGAAACCTGCCCAACTTTTGTAAGTAAGCTGTAAGGAATGAGCCTGCCAAATTTCAGCCTTCTACCCACACGGGAACTTGGAGAATTAGTCAGTCAGTCAGTCAGTGAGGGCTTTGCCTTTTATTAGTATAGATGTTGAAATCCTCCCCAAGGTGACAAACCCCTCATTTGTTGTCCCCACCTCTGCCACACTATGTTCAAGCCCAGCATAGTATTTTGATATTTATGAATGCCAATGCTAGTTTACTTAAGTGATAGTTGGGTAACTATCTGATATACCTGTATTTTAAAGCAGTTACTGTTAGTATCTATTGTATTACAGAAAAATGCACAATGTTGTTTACTTCAATAATAATGGGTGCCGTTTAATAAAAAGCAATTGAATGGAACTTCTGTTCAATTCATTGTACATCCTTTTTAAATATTCGGCCTGTAAAAGTCAATATTGTATTAAGTTGAGTTAAACCATGATTGAGAGTATATACTGTGTTTGATTTAAACCCCCCAAAACTTTTACAGTACAAGATTACAGATCGAAGCAGGGTTCGCAAAATCGCTAACCCGACATCCCGGGGCTATCGTGTCTTCCAGTCGGGCTACCAAAATCTATCTCAGCCCTGCCCGTCGGGCTATCATAGGAAGGAAAAATATGTTGGTGCTTTCGCATTCTTTTGCTAATGTAGCTGGGTAATTGTCATTTTCGGGCATCGATGAGCCACTGTCAATATGTGAAATATTGAAATCGTGCTTGTTTTTTACTTTCACTTTGCGATCGCGCGAGCTGTGTATAAAGAGCGGCAGTACTGATTGGTGAGTGAAAAATTAATTGTGCACCAATTCCTCTGACATCGTCTTATCACCGATTAGCTTACTATTCAAACGTGACAAGTCAAATCTCCCGCAGCAAGCTTAAACATGTGATAGAGGTTGATTGCACAGAGAATTTAAAAAATCGCTGACTATTATGTGTGTGCGTGTGTAAAAATAGATGGATTTATGCAGGTATTTTAGTTCTGCTGAGCCAAATAAGACAGGTCAGGGTGAAGTAGGGACAAAGCGGAAAGGTTCTGACAAATCAGACTATGAGGGAAAAAGAGAGTGCAGCTTTTTGGTTTCATGGACAAAAGAATTTCTGTGGCTGGAATATGACAAGCTAAATAACATAATGTTCTGCCGGGTGTGTCGTGAGTTTCCCTCGATTTCTGACTCGACAAGCGCCTTTGTTACTGGGACCAGTAATTTTAGGAAAGACCCCATCAGAACCCATGAATAATCTCTGCATCACAAGAAATTCATTGGTGCTCAGTCTGCAGCATCTTTACCAGAACAAACACCAATTGCAAAAAACATAATAAAAACAAGTAAAACAAGAAGTCCTGAAAAAGCTGTTTAGAACAGCTTACTATGTTGCAAAGAGTGAACTACCATTGGCAAAATTTAGCAGTCTTTGCAAACTTCAAAAAGTAAATGGCCTAGATCTTGATTCCACTTACCTCAATGACCATGCTTGCAGAGAGTTTATTGGATGAATAGCACAAACTTCTAGAGACCAGATTGAAAAGGAAATTCAAGAAAGCATGTTCTTATCCATTCTTGCAGATGGCAGTACAGACACTGGTATAATAGAACAGGAGTTGGTTCATGTCTGGTATGTGAGAGATAATGGTGACATATCCACATACATGATCAAATGTCAGCCAGTCAAGAGTGCAAATGCTGCAGGTATTCTAGAGGCTATTGATGAAGCAGTGAGCACCATGGGTATCAGAGAAGACACATGGAAAAAGAAAGTAGTGTGTGCAAATTTTGATGGTGCTACAGTGATGATGGGTGAGAAAACAGGAGTAGCTGGGAGACTGAAACAGAGGATACCACACATCATAACAATCCACTGTGTGGCACACAAATTGGAGCTAGCCGTGCTGGATAGCGTGAAAGGCTTTGAGTACCTGGTGAAATCTGAAGATACACTGAAAACCATCTTTAAGATGTACTACTGTTCCCCAAAGAAGCGAAGAGAACTGACAGAAATAAGTGAATTGCTAAATGAGAAACTGGCACAATTTAGTGGCCTGAGGAGCACACGGCGGCTTTCAAGCCGGCTGAGATGTCTGAAGGCTGTGGAAAAAAATTACACTCCCACTGTTGTTCATATGGAGAACATGGCAGGAGGAAGTGATGTCAAATCCGAGGATGCAGCCAAGGCTAAGGTGGTTAAGGAGATGAAGACTGAGAAATTTGTTCGCTTCCTGCATTTCATGTTGGACTACAGTACCATCTTATCCAAGTGCTGTACTGATTTTCAGCATGATGTGTGTGTGTGTCTCTCTCTTTCTCTCGTGCGCGCCTGTGTCTCTCTCTCTCTCTCGCGTGCCTGCGCCACTCTCTCGCTCTCGCGCCTGTGTCTCTCTCTCACTGCACAGGGAGAGACTGAACACGTATGGAAATTATCGGTGCGCACAAACCGAAAGGGAAACTGGCTCGTTCGTATACCTAGTGTGTGGTCGTGAACAGATGCAAAAGTTTGGCAAACTTTTTGGTCATAACCCGATTTGTACGTGTCCAGAAACGTTCGTGAACCGAGGTTCGTAATGTGTTAAATTATAACATAGTTTGACGTTTAATAGGCTTTTTCTTAACACCTCCCATTATCCAACATTTTCGCTTATAGCATATAGTGTGAACTTACTGCTCTGTACTATTCTGTCCTCTGCATTTCCTGGAGTACAAAAGAAACAGCATACAGCAACATATTGGCTCTAGCAAGATCAGAGAAAAAAAACAAAAAAAAAAAAACATGCGGTCACTGATTACAAACCGCAAGATGTTATGCAAATGAACATGAATAATGTTGCATCCGTGCCACAAGTTTTCTAAAGGGTACTATACAGGTCATAAAACGAATAATGCTCTGTACTATGGATTTATGGTGGGCTGGATCTATGAGTTTTTTCATAGGCTCTGGTAATTCTAGTGTTAAAAGAAATGGCAAAGAAAATCTAAAGCTTTATTATGTCTTGTGCATTACGATTATACTGTATTAAAAAAAAAAAAGGCAGAATGTGTGATAGAGTGGATTAAAGCACAACAAACCAATTACCAATTTTTTTTTTTCACTGCATGATGAGTTGTTTTTGATTGAGGATATGGTAATAAAAGAACTCGCACACACTGTAATCAGCTTTACAGTTTTAAGACCGAATAACGCTTGGGACAGTTTTCTGCTGCCATCTAGTGAATGAAATAACATGATGCTGCAAAACATTATGAATATCTCCGAGTGTGGTAACTTTTTAAAGTAACGCATTGATATTTACGAGTGGCGTAGCCTTCAACTAAAAACAATGGCAAATGAAAAGCTGTAAAGGCAACTGTAGTACAAACTAAAACTAAACCATTACTCATAATGAGTGATGGTGATGATGATTTGCATTGGTCATCAGAAGTTGATGTGGAAAGTGAAACTGATGCATGATATGGCACTGTACCACTGCAAGAGTGAAGCGCTGTAATATACCCGGAGAATTCAGTTGAGTGAAGCTTCAGTGTGCTGCAACAGTAGCTGTGTGACAAGAAGACAAAGCAATTGTGATCCAGTGTAAGAACAAGCAAGACATTCGCCCCCAAGGCACTGTTCAGAATGCAGCAACTGTCAATGTTTAGGAGAAATGTGGAAGTTGATAAATTTTGAGCCATAGTAATCTAAAATAGCACAAAGGTCATGTTGATCGTGTGGATCATTACTTATATTCTATCCTCTAATTTGCAAACAATAAAAAATCGAAGTGCACAATTACAACATTCTGTTGTACGTCTTGGTATTTACATGTGTCTTGTTAAAAAAATTATACACTTTTTTTGTCTTTTTTTTTCCCCTGGTGTAAACAATGCTAAATGACACAGAATCTTGGGAAATTTGTACTGTATAGACTATCCCCTATATAGTGATAAACAAGATTGACAATTAAGTGTAAGTATATAAAGAGGTACTCCTTTTCCAGTTCCACTGGTTTCTCAGTGAATAAAAACACTAAGTCTAGTAAGGCTTGCTTTTTATGCAAAGAGAAACCAAAGAAAATGTTTATCTGCTTTGACTGTATATTGCCCTAGCAAAGACTAATAAACCAATCCTAACAATACTGGTTACTAAATAAAGCTTTTAAACTTGCCACACTATTGAAATTAAAAGCATACTTTTCAAATTTTCTATATTGTCTTTCTGCTTAAAGCAACATTGGATTTTTTTTTAATAAAAAAGACATTCAAATGAAGAAATATCCTTATTTGTACCAAACAAAATATCTTCCATTCTATTAATTTTTTTGACCTTAAATATATATAGCATTTCAACATACATGGATCAAAAGATGTAAAACTAATGCATCGTGTTGCTTACTTTAACTTCATACTTAGTTTTTTCCTTCTGTTTCAAAAATTCTCTGGTGCCATAAATGTGTGCTTGTTTTACATAATGGTTTATGCGGGACTAGCTTCTTCTTATTATAGACTGTGGAAAGTATCTGAATGCATACATTAAATCACATGACAAATTTATTTTCTGTCGGCAGCACAGAATAACTGTCATTGGTTTTGTATTACTGTATTTTCCTAATTTTTCAGCTGTGTCTGTCTTCCACAAACTAAGGCTACACCATATTGCCAGACTGAATAGTCTCAGATTACAGGATCTGAGTGAGCAAGGGGGAGTGTAAGTCTGTAGGGGATCAGTGAGGTAAGGGGGAGCCTTAAAATGTTAAGAGCTGTATTTGGTATTCAGTAGTGAACAGTGAGCCAGTGAAGTTGAGAGAGAATAGGTATAATATGTTCTGTGGATTTAGAACACATTATTATCCTGTCAGCAGAATTTTGAAGAAGCTGTAACCGATGAATAGGTTTTTGTGGTATGCCAGATAGAATAGCATTACAATAATCTATACATGAGGTGATTAGGGCATTAACCAATACTTAAGTACTGTGTTGTGTAAAAACAGGACAAAGTCTAGAAATATTTCAGAGATGGAAGAAGGCATTCTGAGAAATTTTACTTATATGGGAGGAATTATTTAATAATTGCCATTATTACTGTATAACTGGATATAAATAATTGCATTTAAACGGTTCACCAAAATCTGTTGTATGTAAACAATACTGTTTTAAACTTTGTTTTTCATCAGAAAACCCGGTTTCCACGTCTACCTGTATTAGTTTAAATGGCACTTTTGCCACTCGCAATATGACGGACGCGCCGACGTATCGTGTTGATTGGGCAACACAGTTTTTATGTGGCGTCTATCTATATATATGTCTATGGTTGTACAGTGCATCCGGAAAGTATTCACAGTGCATCACTTTTTCCACATTTTGATATGTTACAGCCTTATTCCAAAATTGATTAAATTCATTTTTTTCCTCAGAATTCTACACACAACACCCCATAATGACAACATGAAAAAAATGTACTTGAGGTTTTTGCAAATTTATTAAAAACTAGCAAAATACCCGCTCTTTGCACATTTTAAAAATAACATAACGTGATTGTCAGTGTAATTGTTTTGTCGCTGTTATGAGTGTTGCTGTCATCAAGGATTTGATTATCATTATTTCTTTAAATCAGGTTCGTATCTGGAGGACGTGTTCTGTTCAAGTTACATTCCGTGTTTGTCAACCATTGCAAAGATAACAGGTTTCATTCATCGAAGTGTTCACTACCCAAATCGGTACTCCTGAATCTAAGATGTTTAACAGGCATTCCCGGTATTAACATGTGAATTTGCCTGTGAATATTTAGCGGCAGCGTGTCTATGAACTTGTGGATTTTTCTGCAAGTATTTGGCGGCAGCGTGTCAAAGTTGTATAAATCTAGCTGCATCAAAAAATGTACCACGACGTCTGACACGCCTTCTTTTTACTGTTTTCTCACAGCTTGGATTGCTGTTTTCATAATCGGTTTGAGTTTCATGGTTTGTTTCAATTACGTTAATATTTGCAGGACTTGTGTTGAAGTGACATTCGGCATCTGTCAAGCGTTGTAAGCATACAACCGGTTTCATCGATAACTTCATATCCAGCTTTTGAGAGTTGAAACATTCATAAACATCAAAGTGTCCACTACTCAAATCGTCACCTGTCAATCTAAGATGTTTAAGAGGCATTGGCGGTTGTCAAAAGGTGTAAAATATTTGGCCATTTCGGTACACTTAAAGCGACAACTGAAAAATTCACCGGCAGCCATCAACTCGCATGCAGATGCATAGGTGAAGGGCTTAAGCATTTCACTCTTCTAGTGCTCCTGTGTAGTATAATTATCTCCTGTACCGTCATCAGTCCACACCTTGAACCTGTCTCAGTCATTCAATACATAAGACACAATGTTCCTCCGGATATCAAGAGTGAGCCTGATATGGCCGTGCAATATGTAACAAAGAGAATGGAAAAGGTAGGTGGTATCTACGGGCATGGAAACCACTCGGTAAGTGACAGTTCTTTGATCGATGGTGATCACCTCGATAGACATGTTAATGGGGGTACGGTTGGAATGATAAAGAAAATGGGTACCTGAACAATGTAAAGTAAGTCTAAAATACCTACACAATAACTATAATCGTAATAAATGAACAATAAAACTGGAGAAGCCGTGGATTAAATAAAAAGGCTGTAGTTATCAGCAGGGAGACGTGAATCCCATGGCAAAGCAAGGAAGGGAGTGTAGAGACTGGAGCGACGGACAGCCTTATATAGGCAGGCAGCCAACAACGTGGGAGGCGTTGGGATGGGGGACCCAACGCCACCTCACACGGTGACCGAGCTGCAGGCTATGGACGTATATATGTACATAAGTAGGATTCAGTTAGTGTTGGGAACCTGCGTACCAAATTTCTTGAAGATGGGCCCATAAGTAACAAAGACCGTTGAAAGTTCAATATGGCGGCCGACAGTGGCATCATACCACCGAAATAAGTACCAAATTTCAGCCTTCTACCTACACGGGAAGTTGGAGAATTAGTGACGTTGGAAAGTTTAATATGGCGGCTGACAGTGGTGTCATACCACTGAAATAAGTATGTACATTGGTTTCGGTTAGCACAGGGAAACCGCCTACCAAATTTTGTGAAGATGGGGTCAGCCTTCTACCTACACGGGAAGTTGGAAAATTAGTGACGTTGGAAAATTCAATATGGCGGCCGACAGTGGCGTCATACCATCGAAATAAGTACGTACATCGGTTTCGGTTAGTGCAGGGAAGCCACCTACCAAATTTCGTGAAGATGAGGCTATCAATAAGAGAGTTCAACATGGCGGACGTTGTCGACCGTTATCAACCTTTATGACCATTGCGTGTAGAATTTTCGAAATGAAACCTGCTTAACTTTTGTAAGTAAGCTGTAAGGAATAAGCCTGCCAAATTTCAGCCTTCTACCTACACAGGAAGTTGGAGAATTAGTGATGAGTGAGTCAGTGAGTGAGTGAGTCAGTGAGGGTTTGCCTTTTATTAATATAGATTATACCATCGAATGCACAGCGTAATAGTAAACTATGAAATATTGAATAGCACTGAGAAAACCTTGAACAACAGAGAAAAGTAACACTGCAATAGTTTGCGCCATAACGCTACGAGCCACTCGCTAAAAACACTTTTTTTAATGAGTTTAAGCACAGGGGAAAAAAAATGAACATTTGAAAAATCCTTAATTTAATAAACAACCAAGAAAAGTAACATTGCAACAATGCATGCGTGTGCCTGTGTGTGTGTGTGTGTGTGTGTGTGTGTCTCTCTCTCTCTGCCTGTGTGTGTGTGTGTGTGTCTCTCTTGTGCGCCTGGGTCTCTCTCTAGCACGCCTGTGTGTGCCTCTCTGTCTCTGCACTGGGAATGCACAGGGAGAGACTGAACACGTGCAGCCCCGGCATGCGCACTTCACCAGAAGACATACACACACAGGAGTTTTATTAAAGAGGATACAGATTATTTAAATGAAGTCAAACTTTTATCTATATAATCAACATTTTTGCAGCATTTCATCTTAAAAATCATATAGTAGTCATATGTAAATACGCGCTTTATAAAGTGGCGCAGGTTGTGCAATATTATAACTGTAGTGCAAGTTGAGTGCAGTGAGGTGATTGTACTTATAAGTACAAACAGTTCTACAAGGAGCACTTGATAGACTGATTGATTGTTTAAAGTTCTTGGGATGAAACTGTTTCTGAACCGCGAAGTCCGTACAGGAAAGTCTCTGAAGCGTTTTGCCGTGCCTGAGGCAGCATGTGCTTGATGTTGTATACCGATTAATTTTCTTTCCGATCAGCTGCTGCTGTGATTCCTCACTCAGATACAGTGATATAAATACTCCGAGTGGTGCCGTGAGAGTAATATGGAAAAAGAAGATCTGTTGTGGCAACAGCTAACGGGAGCAGATGAAAGATGAAAAAAAAAGTGCAGTGAGAGTAACAACGGTATGGTTATGGTATGGCTATTCCCTGGACCATTATATTGTTACAAGTTAATTGCAATCAGATGCATTATACTAGTAAACAATATGCGGTTAGTTTCAGTGTATTTATAAAGCCGCGTTAGGAAAATAAAGAGTAACCACATAGGAACAGTAGCACTGCTTTGACGCTGCGTGCCGCCAGTCTGCAAAACTGAGCGGAGAACTTGCGTACGACAGGGTATGAGGTACCGTGGAAATGTGCATGGCTTTACGCCAAGTGTAGATTTTATACATCACGATTTGAATGTGGAAACGTTCTTACGCAACATTTCTGTGCGTACGCACCGTTTATGCATGAGGCTCCTAGACTGTTCCAGAGCTGGCCGGCCATCTAAACTGAGCGATCAGGGGAGAAGGGCCTTAGTCAGGGAGGTGACCAAGAACCCGATGGTCACTCTGTCAGAGCTCCAGAGGTCCTCAGTGGAGAGAGGAGAACCTTCCTAAAGGACAACCATCTTTGCAGCAATCCACCAATCAGGCCTGTATGGTAGAGTGGCCAGATGGAAGCCACTCCTTAGTAAAAGGCATGTGGCAGCCCGCCTGGAGTTTGCTAAAAGGCACCTGAAGGTCTCTCCGACCATGAGAAACAAAATTCTCTGGTCTGATGAGACAAAGATTGAACTCTTTGGTGTGAATACCAGGCGTCACGTTTGGAGGAAACCAGGCACCGCTCATCACCAGGCCAATACCATCCCTACAGTGAAGAATGGTGGTGGCAGCATCATACTGTGGGGATGTTTTTCAGCGGCAGGAAGTGGGAGACTAGTCAGAATAAAGGGAAAGATGACTGCAGCAATGTACAGAGACATCCTGGATGAAAACCTGCTCCAGAGCGCTCTTGACCTCAGACTGGGGCGATGGTTCATCTTTCATCAGGACAACGACCCAAAGCACACAGCCAAGATATCAAAGGAGTGGCTTCAGGATAACTCTGTGAATGTCCTTGAATGGCCCAGCCAGAGCCCAGACTTGAATCCGATTGAACATCTCTGGAGAGATCTTAAAATGGCTTTGCACTGACGCTTCCCATCCAACCTGATGGAGCTTGAGAGGTGCTGCAAAGAGGAATGTGCGAAGCTGGTCAAGGATAAGGTGTGCCAAACTTGTGGCATCATATTCAAAAAGACTTGAAGCTGTAATTGCTGCCAAAGGTGCATTGACAAAGTATTGAGCAAAGGCTGTGAATACTTATTTATGTACATGTGATTTCTCAGTTTTTTTTATTTTTAATAAATTTGCAAAAACCTCAAGTAAACTTTTTTCATGTTGTCATTCTGGAGTGTTGTGTGTAGAATTCTGAGGAAAAAAATGAATTTAATCCATTTTGGAATAAGGCTGTAACATAACAAAATGTGGGAAAAGTGATGCGCTGTGAATACTTTCCGGATGCACTATGTGTTTAGCGGTGTAGCAGTGAAAAGGGTCCCCCTTAAACAGTTTCCTGCTGTGCCACATTCTGAATGTTGTTTAGGCAATTTAAACCGTTGTTGCGGTATAAGAAAAATCCATATCATAACAAAAATAAAAAATGGTTTTTGGTATAAACCGGTATACCTCCCAGCACTAATCTATGTGCATTTTGGTAAGGCATATATGTTGAAATAATGTTTTCTCTGTAAAGTGTGTTTTAATTGGGGGTCCTTATGTGATTTTTTTTTTTTTTTATAAATATAACATTTCCTAAATGGTCTTCATCTTCAAATTGGCTAAACATTTAAAATGGGTTTATGCTTTATTAAAACTGCCTCTGGTTGTTATTTGAATCTTTGAAAGTGATACTACAGTATAAATTTGATTTTTGTTTTTCCTTCATAACAAACTCCGCACAAATTGTTATCCCTTGGGTAACCCACATCACATAGTGGTCAAACTTTAGGTACCATTTTAAATGGTGTAAATTGAGTGTTTTATGTATGGCAGTTTTTTTCTCTGTTGTTTATTCTGTCTGGTTTGAATAATTTCAATTGCTTTTTCAAAATGTGTTAAATCAGACAAGAATTTCTTGACAGCTGTTATAAGGCTGTTTTGTCTATTCCAAAGGTCTGTACCAAGCAGCTGCAGAACATGCTGAAATATTTATTGCACAAAAGTCTCCTCCTGACAACTGCAGCTTTCACATTATCAACAGATAGTGCTAGAGTCTTTCATAATAAAATTTCTACATTTCTGTAAAGAAGCAACATGTTTGTTTTGAAACTCTTATTTTTAATTCAAGTTTTAATTTTCTGTTTTTAAACAGATTACCTTTTACATTGTGTTGATTTGTTTTAATATTCTAGCCACCAGGCTCAAGGTTCTTTGATTTGGTAAGTGTCTGACAGATGGAGATATGTGCAATCAACTTTATATACTTCATTAATCCACTCAAATGAGATAATCAATGGAAACAGATTATGCAGAGATCTTTTTTTGTGGTAGAATAAGTGAGTTCCTCACAGAATAAACTTTTTTTATGTGATGTTTTTCACATTTCAGTCCATATATAGGTTTATAGGTATACTTGTTGTGTAGTTGTCCACGGAATTTTTTATGACTAAAGTTAATGCTAAAATGTCTGGCTGACAGAAGTAAGTGACTGTATTATACCTTACAAAGAAACTGTTGAATCAATTCATTCAACTGTTTAGTTTTTTTTGTAATTTTGGAAATAGATTTAAAGTAGTTTGACATGTGTTTACAGTAAAACTGATAATACTCTGTTATAATATGTAACATACCAGTGTTTCCCTTGGTACTCTTGAAAATATCATTGTCTTGCTTAATAATTATGATTAGTACTATGTAAAATAGTAATATATAGTGCTGGGCTATATATAGAATTTTCAATTTAACAAAATTCATTATGCAAAAGCCAATATCATGGGGTATTGCACTTTAATTTTGATTTTTCACTTTTTCTGAATGTTGAATAAAGTCGGCACAATTTTCAGCATTCTAAGCATGACAACATTGACTCCATACATGATGCCTGGTGGTAATGAGCATGAGAAAAGGAATGGAGTGAGGATCAGAATATGTAAAATATAAAACTGGTAATGTTATTTGGTGAAATATCTAAATTTAAAACACATTACTGCATATGGAGAGGCCATCCAGGCATCTGTGGAGCCTTCAAGTGCCCTCCCACCTTTTGGCAAAATGGGTCCCTGCTAAGCAAAGTTCAGTTTCAGACTGAGTAGACAAGTGAGAGGTGGAATGAGATACGAGCTACATGCAGTTTTGCCTACTTAACTTACACCCAAAAAGTACAGTACTTTGTCAAGAAGCTGATAACTACACTAACCACTAATTTACATCACACTAGAAGTGGTGCATCTGTGAAGCATATGCTCTCATCCACCCATTTCACTGTAAGCTTTACAGTGCAGCACTACATCTTCAACTGTTTCTGTGTAATGAACAGTTAAGCATTGTGACCCATAATCTCAATCTTGTGAAAATGATTTCTTTATTCATATTTTCTCCCTCCACTTTTACTAACCAAACAGTATTCTGAATCTTTTAAATATGCCTCCCTGTACAGTCTTTATCCCACTTTTCTTGCCAAATTTTCATAATTCTGGATTTCAGTAACTCTTTTTTCCTTCTCCTATTCTGAGTGAAAGGTCTACTTCAAATTTCTGTTTTTAAGAGTTATCTTGGAGAGAAAGTCTACTGTCTCATTTCTTTCTACACCTTCATTGCTGGAACCCATTTTAAACTTACATATATTCTTAAATACGTTATTCTAAGCATTGCCTTATTTATCTCTTTTATTACATTATTTCTTCTTTTACAGCTTCCAGACTTAACACTCATAAGTGCTGATATTGTGTACATACATACTACTCTATCTAACCTTACTACTTCAGTTCACTGTAAAGCTAAAATTATGGCCACTGTTTCTATTGTATATACTGATGTATGATCAGAGAGCCTTTGCCTTATTTGAATGATACTATCTGGAATATATAGTATACAGCTGCTCAGGCATTATCTTTTATTGGATCTTTTGAAAATTTTGTGAATATATTAATCTATAATTCATATTAAAATACTGATTCACAATTACATAAATAGGCAGAATCGGCCTAGTCGCTCTTCTCTGGACCTTTTCTAGTGCTAACATGTCATTTTTGTAGCCTGGACACCAAAACTGCACACGGTACTCCAGATGAGGCCTCACCAGTGCAATGTAAAGCTTGAGCATTACCTCCTTGGACTTGTAATCCACACGTTGTGCTATATAATATTCTGTTTGCCTTTTTAATGGCTTCTGAACACTGTTGGGAAATTGCTAGCCTAGAGTCCACTACAACTCCTAAATCCATCTCATAAGATACTTCGATTTACTCTCGATTTTTCACATCTGTACACCAATGTAACGTTTTTACTTCCTATGTGTAGTACTTCACATTTACTGACATTAACTTTCATCTGCCACAAATCTACCCAAGTTCCTCTTTAATGATTTAACAGATTCCAAATTATCTGCCAATTCACCTATGTTGGTATCATTTGCAAACTTAACCAGCTTGTTACTTATATTCCTATCTAAATCATTTGTATATGTTAAAAATACCAGTGGACCAAACCGTGACCCCTATGGAACTCCACTGTTAACATCAGCCAATTCTGAAGAGGTTCCTTGCACCATCACCCCCTGCTTCCTGTGTCTGAGCCAATTATGCACCCATCTAAAAACATCACTTTGAACTCCAACTTCTTTTAGTTTGATCCCCAACCTATAATATGGCACCTTGTCAAATGCTTTCTAAAAGACAGGACAAATATCATATTCTCCACTTTGATCATATCCTTTTATTGCTTCCTCATGGAATACCAGCATGTTAGTAAAATATGACTTCCCTCACCTGAACTCATGCTGACTGTCCAGAAAAACTCGTTTACTTGCCATGTGCTGCTCAATTTTATCCTTAATCCCTCCATTAATTTTCCTATGATGCATGTTAAACTTACTAGCCTATAGTTGTTTGGATCTGCCTTGTCACCCTTTTTATAGGACGGGAAAATGACAAATATTTTCCCCTTATATCTCCCTAGTGCGCAGTGACTTCCTAAAAATATGCGTCAAGGGTTTATATATGTATTTACTAGCCTCTTTAAGAACTCGAGGGTAAACAGTTTTAGTCTTTGCATCTGCACTCTTGCAAAACACTGAGAACTGTATTATATAATGGTCACTTGACCCTAGTGGTTCAATCACCTCTACACCCTCAATACTATCTTGATCATTACAAAACACTAAATCCAGAAAAGCTTCACCCCACTTTGGTGTTTTAAAATAGTGTGTTTAAAAAACTCTCACTGATTAGTCCTAAAAACTCCTGTTCTTGTGCTCCTCCATTTTCTAAGTTATCCCAGTTAATATTCGGATAGTTAAAGTCCCCCATGACTATAATATCCCTTTCTAAATTTGCCTTTTTAATATTAGTAAAAAGATGTATGTTAAAATTACAGTCTGCATTGGGTGGTCAATTACACACTCCTAAAATAAGGCCTCTTTCCCTAATGCTTTCCAGGTGAAGCCACATGTCCTCACTAAAATGGGGCTCATCATCCAACTGAAGACGACTTGCATTTAAATTCTGTTTTGACATAAACAGCAAGTCCACCTCCTCTTCTGTTCTGTCTATCCTTCCTAAAAATGTGTATTCTTCTATGTTACACTCATCCCCATCTTTGTTATTTAGCCAGGTTTCTGTTATTGCTATAATATAATATAATATTTATGCTCTGCTACATACAGCTCCAGCCTTATTTTTGATGCTTCAAGCAGTAAGGCAAGCTATTTTTAATGCGTTACTCCTTCTATATTTAAATGTTGGGTTAGAATTTACATTTACTACCCATTTTTGTTTCTACATTGTTGTTTGTTCGTCCATATATAGTTCTAAACCTGGCCTGTCTTAAACATAACCCCCCCAAATATTCCCTAGTTTAAACAATCCTTGACTAGCCTTCTTATACAGTATGCCGCCCCGATATATTTTTACCCCTCTGGTTCAGATGTAACCGTTGCGGCAGAACATGTCCCATCTGTTCCAAAAGGAGTCCTAATGCCCCTTCTACCCTGCGCCAAGATTTGAGCCATGTGTCAAGGCTTCTTATCTCCTCGATATTACCTGGTCTGGCGCATGGCACAGAACTTCAGAGAAGACTACCTTGTCAGTTCTGCTCCTCAGCCTGGCCACCTACCTTTTTGAATTTGTATTGTAGAAGTGACAGACTACCCTTATGTATTGGATCCATCTGTATTTTTAAAAAAGGTTTGAACAGATCCTCTGAGTGAGAATTTGATTTTTTTACAATTTCAGATAGTATAGGACATCAATTACCCACTGAGTTGAAAGTGGTGGGTTGAGATCCTTCCAGGAGTTAGGATTTGTGTGCCCTTCTTCACTTTACTTTAAACCCAACTGGAAGTACACCAAACCAGATAATGTGTCAGGGAAAGTACTCAAGGAATGTGCACACCAGGTTGTCGCTGTATTCACCAATATCTTTAATCTAACCCATGCCCAGGCCATCATTCCATCTTGTCTGAACACATCTACTATCATCCCAGTACCCAAATGGCCCTCCCTCAGTAGCCTGAATGATTACAGACCAGTGGTACTCACCCCTGTAATTATGAAGTGCTTTGAGAGACTGGTACTAAAGCACATTACCACTGACCCTGACCCCGACCGACGATGCCATCGGTATAGCTCTTCACACGCCCAGAACCATCTGGAGCACAATGGGATATATGTGAGGATGCTCTTTGTCGATTACAGCTTGGCATTTAACACAATCATCTCAGACATCCTCGTCAAAAAGCTATCTGACCTTGGCCTCTCCTCTCATATTGGCTGCTGGATTAAGGACTTTCTGACCACCCGACCTCAGACAGTGAAGTATGGCTCCCATACATCCACCACCCTTGCCCTCAACACTGGCTCTCCACAGGGCTGTGTCATCATCAAGCCCTTCCGTGAGAACTGTAAATCCAAAGAGGACTGTTTCATTTATGTTAGGTAGAATGCCCAGAGGGGACTGGGCGGTCTCATGGTCTGGAATCCCTACAGATTTTATTTTTTTCTCCAGCCGCCTGGAGTTTTTTTTTTTGTTTTTTCTGTCCCCCCTGGCCATTGGACCTTACTCTTATTCGATGTTAATTAAAGTTAATTTATTTTGTTTTCTTATTGTGTCTTTTATTTTTCTATTCTTTATTATGTAAAGCACTTTGAGCTACTGTTTCTATGAAAATGTGCTATATAAATAAATGTTGTTGTTGTATGTTGAGTCCTTTGCTTTTCTATCATTCGACCATAGAGAGCATCCTGATGTACGGTGTGACTGTGTGGTATGCTTATTGCTCTTCAGCAGACAAAAAAGCAATACAGAGTATGATTAACACTGCTAAAAAGATTGTTTGCTGTCCTTTCCCCTCTCTAGTGTAGATTGCCAACTCTAGACTGCTCTCTAGAACAACTATGATCACACAATACTGTTCTCATCCTGGTCGCTCCCTGTTTGAACCTTTGCCCTCAAGAAGGCATTAACAGATGTCTTAAAACAAGGACCAGTAGATTCAGAAATAGTTTATTCCTAAAGCAATAACAATCCTAAATGCTGCTAACCTTTCTGATTATACAGTACATACTGAATCCTAGCACACGATCTATATTATTTACAGTGTCTTTGTTTTATGGTATGCGTGTTTTCACATAAGGATGAATGAGTGGTATATTTAGGTGTGAGATGTCTTTATGTCAGTATGGGTTGATGGGTGGGTGTGTTTGCATTGTATGATGTGGGAAGTGTGGTTTTATTAGACTAAAGTGTTTTGCAACAAGGCTGTGGTGTAGCGGGTCCACAGCTCATGTAAAAAGGGACACTTTTAAATAAATAAGCACCGCGCTCACGGCTTGGTGAGGGGGCGTGGTGGTTGTGTGGCTGAAGCGGTTCTCAGGTGAGAAATGCCCACATCGCGAATCACCCCAAGTGCACAGGTGGGAAACTGTCCGCATCCGTAATTGTTCCTGGGGCTGCTTATTTGCAAAAGCTGCCATGCCTTCTTAATATATAGAAGTGCGAGTTGGCTAAGAGGGGAGAAAGAGAGACAAAGAAAGGCGGAGGTTGCTGGAGAACAGGAAGCAGTGTGGCAAGAGAGTCGGTGTGAGCGAGAGAACGAACGAACGAGCAAGCGAGTGAGTGCAGGGTCGCAGGTAGGCAGCTGGAAGGTGAGCCCCAAGAAGGGTGTTTGGCCAACGCTCGGTGGGGGCAGAAGGAAGCGGTCGCTCCAGCTGAGCGAGCAAGGAGCTGGAGTTACCAGTTGAAGGACGACAGGCCGCGTAAGGCCATGAAGGCAGCGGGAGTCGGGAGGCTTGGTTGGTGAAGTCCTTGACGTGCACATCCTGGTCGTCAAGGAAACCAAGTCTCGGTCTGGGATGATTGCACGACCGAAGCCAGTGATCGGGAGGCCTCCAGACCAGTCGAACGGTGAAAAGGTCAGCTGCTGAGAGGGCGACTCTCTTGTTGTGGGGCCCAAACTGAAGAAACGGGAGAGACGCCAAGTAAATAATACCAGGCTTTGGACTGTGTTTTTAAAGACTGCTTCTGCATTGTATTATTTTAACCTCGTTTTTATAAGATTTTTCTATTTGTTTTGTTTGGACACTGTTTTTGGTTTTGTTATTGTTTTAATAAAAGAACTTGTACACTTTTTACACCATCCCCTTGCACACAGTCTTAATTTGTCCTCATTGCACAGCTCATCCGGTTACATTACTGACAGTGTTGGGTTCGAGAGGCTCCCAGAAGAGAGGTGGGAGCATGGAGCAGGACCCACATCGTCACAAAATCAAACATGTAAAAAGATGGCCTGAAAAGTTTTATTCCTCATTGTTTTAGACATTCTGACTCGTC
Source organism: Polypterus senegalus (assembly GCF_016835505.1). Classification (NCBI taxonomy): domain Eukaryota; kingdom Metazoa; phylum Chordata; class Cladistia; order Polypteriformes; family Polypteridae; genus Polypterus; species Polypterus senegalus. Next base: position 89,333,572 of record NC_053157.1, read on the forward strand.
AGTAGCCAATTAAGATAACAACAACAACAACATTTATTTATATAGCACATTTTCATACAAAAAAAAGTAGCTCAAAGTGCTTTACAAAATGAACAATAGAAAAATAGAAGACACAATAAAAAATAAAAATAAGTCAACATTAATTAACATAGAATAAGTAATAAGAGACACTAATTGTGTGTTTGTGTGCATTGCGGACACTGAAAAGGTTTTTTTAAGTGCATTAATAACAAGAAAAATCAGACTTGGGACAGTTATTTCTCATTTACTTTAAAGAGAACATCTCCGTATAAAACAACAGTCAAGAATGTTAGGTTTAAGACTGAATCAGAAGAGGATCAAATGCAGAATGACATTTTTAGTGTACTAAATCTACTTCGTTTACACCTGTTTATCAAACACAACAGTGTTGTAGATTAAAATAAAAACTACTAACAATGGTTTTGGGAAGGGATGTAGCTCTTAGTTTGATTAATTAAGATAAGCTTAACATTCAAAATCATGAAAAGGCTGATTGTGGGAGTGATGTGCAAAGAAAGATCTGCAAAATACTGCAGCATTATATAGTGTTTCTGAAGAAAACTGATATCAGAATTGGTGCCAGGTAAAACCAAGCATTTCTTTACAATCAAATGTTAGTTTTTATCTTTGAATAAGACCTTTTTCAGATAAATTTATATCTAAAGATGGTGACCTTTGATTTGACAGCTCTATTATTGTATTTTGCTTGTTGAGTCGCCATCTTTTGTTGTACCCTTGGGAAAATGGAATGGGCAATTTAGACATGCATATTAGATTAGATAAACTTTATTAATCCCATGGGGAAATTCAATCACATATAGCAGCATAAACGTTAAAAAGAAGAATACAGACTCACAAGACAGATAACACATCCCATCAATCAAATCGCAAAATAAAAATAAAGTTACAAATATATCAAGTAGAAGCATTGCATTACCAAATAGCAGTGGGCAGAAAAGAACCCCAGAGGCTACTTAGCTCACAGTAGTAGAATAAGTCTGTGGCTAAAAGTGCTCCAAGAGGGAGCCTCCTGGATGGGATGGAGGGGATTTTTCATGATGGCATTCAATTTTGTTTCCATCCTCTTTTCCATAACAGTATCCAGTGTCCAGGGTTCACCCTGTGATGGAACAGGCTTTCCTTATAAGTTTGTTCTGGCATTGTACTTTTTTTCTTTCTTTTTTTTTTTTTAGCTGAGGTAGCATCCCCAGGAGACCACAACATACAATGCCACACTGACTACTATGGACTGGTAGAATATTTCCAGCAGCTTGCTGCACACATCAAAAGACCTGAGTCTCCTTAGCAAATACACAGTCTGCTTTGGCTCTTCTTGTACAGTGCCACTGTGTTGTCAGACCAGTCCATTTTTTTTTTTGTTTATGTAATCGCCCAGATACTTTGCACCACTTCCACGTCCTTTCCCTGAATTGTGACTGGTTTCAGAGGTTTCTTGACATGTCGGGAGTCCACCACCAGTTCTTTTCTTTTCTGATGTTAAGTTGCAGGTTGTTGTCCCTGCAACACAAGGCAAAGTTCTCCATGACTTTCCTATACTCTGAATCGTCTCTATTAATCTAGCCTATGATGAATGAGTCATTTGAAAATTGATGTAGATGGCAAGTGCTGATGTTATGCTGGAAGTCTCTAGTGTAGATGGTATACTGTAAGGGAGACAGGAGAGTTCCCTGAGGTGCTCCACCACCATTTCTGACACAGTTCCTCAGCTTCATAAACTGCTGTGTGTAGTCTATTATCCAGAAGATTGAGGGAGCATCAAGGGCTTATTCCCCAATCGATGAGGCAGGATGGTGTTAAAAGCACTGGAAAAGTCAAAGATGTTTTCAGCATCCTGGGGCTGATTCTATCCATCCCTTAAGCCATTGTAATGCAGAGTTTTCCCAGCTCTGTTCTTGCTTGGTCAGGAGAGACACAGTCCAGGGAGTAGAGGAGGGCTGGAAACCTCAAGTGTGATGTCATTTTAGGGGAAAGTTGTGCAGGGTGCAGATGGCACTTTGGATTCTGGAACCTTTTTAGTTTGCACACAGAGGCTAGCAGTGTTTGGGGAGAGCTGTACTGACAAGAATGAGTCAAATCTGTTGAAGAAATGGTTCACTTCCTCTGCATTTTTTACAGAATGTTTGTAGCCAGTGATAGTCCTCACCCCATTCCGCACTTCCTTCATATTGATTTGTCTCTGTAGTGGACTTTCACCTACGCAGCTGCTTCTTCGGTTCTGACTGTGATCCATGGTTTGGTGTTGGGAAAACAGCACACTGTGGTGACTTACTTTATTATCCATGCAAAGTTCGATACAGTGGCTCAATTCCTCAGTTTCATGGCTATGTGATTTGCAAAGCATATCCCATTCAGCGTTTTCAAAGGCATCCTTCAGAGCTTCATCAGCTTCTGTCATCCATTCATGCATGCCCCTGGTGATGACTGGCAACCTCTGGACAATGGGTTTATATGCTGGTGTCTGCGGTACCAAATTATGGTCCAATTTGGCCTCTCTTAACTTTGGCATATAACAAGACCAGGGTCCTGTTTTCTCTTGTACAGTCAGCACAAACTGGTAAAAGTTGGCAAAGGTCAGAGGAAAGTGAAACCTGGTTAATGTCCCCAGAAATTGTGAAAAAAGCACTTGGGATGATCCGTAGAGAGTTTGCTTATTACAGAGTAGACTGTTACATTTGCCGAAGGGGGGATATAAACTGCCAACTAAATGGCGTATGGAAATTCTCTTGACATATAAGTTGGAAGCTCACCATGAAAAGCTCAACATTTGGATGACATAACTGTGCTTCAGTTATAAAGTGTCAGGGGTTAGGGACATTTAAAAAATAAATAAAAAACATGATTTTGAATGTGGCAAGTGCAACCGCGGAGTCCGGTGTTTCATCTCTAAGCTACTTTTCAAGTACATATGACTACCGAGTATGTATTCCCTTTGCCTCCTGATCAGCATTGAGAGCTCATTCATTTTATTCACCAGTGATCGTATGTTTCCCATGATAATCAAAGGCAGTGAAGGTCTATACCTTCTCTTGTTGCAGAGTCTGGCTTCTTTTCTCTTTCCCCAGCGTTTATGCAGCAACTCTGCTGGCAGCCTGGTGATTAGATATGATGCTCTAGTAGACAAAGGATGCAGATCTAGCAGTAAGTGAGTGTGAATACTTCCTCTCATTTTCAGTTATCCATGTTATTCATAAAAAAAGTAAACGACAACAATGAGGACAAACAAACATGGAGCTGCTGTTGCAGGTGGCTGCTTGTGGCAGAGCCAGAAGTAAAGATGCATTATATAAATAAATTTACGCTTTTTGGTCTCACAGTAATGGACATTGCGACAAAATAGATCTGTACCTTATATGCTAGTAAATAGGGCTGTGGATTCGGGAGATAAATTCTTCGACTCCTTAGTTTCCAGCACTTCTGACTCCAATACCGACTGCTCTGTATTTAATATGCTAATGTATTTTCCATGTTGATTGAACGCAACATACATGTCATTTAACCACAGAACTACTGGCTAAGAAGCTGGCTCTCTACCGTATTGGCCAGTTAATCAAAAAACAAAAAAATGAAAACTATCTATATAATTCACTAAGGGCACGCAAGACAGTGAGCGCAAGACCGCCAACTAACAGAGCCCCGCCCACCAACTCTAAGACCATGGGATATGCACGACAGAGCCCCACCCACCAACTCTAACTCTCCTGCCGCGTCCACCCTCGCTCTCGAGGCATGCGTACTGCCTGCTCATGTGGCCGCACGGAACACCTCACCAAACACAGCCTCAGTCGCTTTCGTCTCTGCTACAGGCCATATGAACCTCAGAGCCATGTTGACTTTTCATTGTTTTTTTTGATACCGGCTGCTTTTCTATATATATATATATATATATATATAATCCACCAAGTCGCCCGACCATGGGGTACGCATGACAGAGCCCCGCCCGCCCACTCTAACCCCCCTCTCACGTCATGGGGAATGCACGCCAGAGCCAAACCCTCCTCTTGCATCATGGGGAACGCACGACAGAGCCCCGCATGCCATCTCTAATCCTCCTTCCGCATCCACCGTCACTCTTGAGGCTAGAGAAGACTAAATCAAACAGCAATAATTAGCAAACAAACAAAGATAACTGGCAGTAACAGTGCTAAATTCACAATTGGAGTGCCAGTTTGAAAAGATAAGTTTTGAGGGTAGTTTTTAAAATGTGTTATTGAATCAAGTTGATGTATATGACAGAGAAGAGAATTCTCGAGTTGAGAAGCACTATGAGAGACGCTCGAAATCCCATAGCACAGTGTTTGATGTGTGGTACAGAAAGTACAGCTGCAGATGAGAATCTGAGTGAGCGAGAGGAGTGTCACTCTGTAGGAGATCAGTGAGATTGTGGAGAGCTTTAAATGTTAAGAGCGATATTTAGTATTGTATTCTGTAGTTAACAGGGAGCCAGTGAAGTTGAGAGAGAATAGGTGTATTATGTTCAGTGGATTTAGAACAGCAGGTTATTATACTGGCAGCAGAATTTTGAATAAATTGTAAGCGATGGATACGCTTTTGTGGATTTGACAGATAGAATAGCATTACAGTAATCTATACGTGAGGTGACTCTGGCATTAACCAGTACTTTAGTACTGTTGTTGCGTAAGAACAAGATGAAGTCTAGAAATGTTTGAATTATTTAATAATAATAACAATAATTATAATAATTATTATTATTTTTTAGTAATTGCCATTATTAGTGTATAAATAGATATAAATAATTGCATCTAAACGAGTCACCAACAAGCGATACTATTTAAAACTTTATTGTTTTTTCATCAGAAAACCCAGTGTTCATGTCTGCCTGTATTAGTTTAAATGGCACTTTTACCACTCGCAATATTGTGGAGGCGATGACTTATCGTGTCGACTGGGCAACACAGTGAATGCGGCGTCTGTGTATATATGTCTGTTTTCCGTAGCCTGCTACAGGAAGGTACTCTCTCGACCATTGGCATTGGTTTTGCTCCTTGCTATTTTCATTATACTGCGATGGTGGTTTCCTAAGCCTTTGTTATACTGAATTCCTTTCTGACCGTTTTCCGTTCCTATTTTTACACCGCCGTATGCTACGGCGGGGTTCGGCTAGTAAGGTTTTATTTATTGTTTTTATCAAGTGCCTATAAAGTAGTAGCATGAATAAAAATCAGGAACAGGAACTTTACCAGTTCAAAAAATATAAACCACATTCTTCAGTAGTTTTAAAACAAAAACAAAGCTTAAGTACATGAACAAAAACAGTTTATATATTAAACTTGGAATACAGTTGTAGAGTAGAATAGCTGTTAAATGCAATCCAAAACTAACTCAGTGTTCTAAGAAACATAATTGCTTCTGCCAGAACCTCTTTCATATTAGCTCTTAATTCTGACTTATTTTTAGAGCTGAAAATAGTCTTTCAACACTGACTTGGGTGGGTGGCATTGCTGTTACAGTTCTAGCCACATCACCAATAAAGTGATCATACTTTTCAACTTCTTTTAATTCTTTAAAAAAACTCCTGCTGGAATCTCTTCATTTGGACATTTACTAGTTGTTTATCTTTCACGCATAGGCAATGTCGCTTTGCTTTTGAAACTTCCATTTTGTCCAAGTAGGAATCAAAGTCTAATTCTTCATTTGAAGATTATGATCCTAAGTTACCAATGCTTATAGCTTCATCCAGTGGTGGTGTTTCAGGTAGTAGTAGTAATCCCTTCATGTGAACTGCTTCATCATAGAAAGCCTTTTTTCCATTAGCAATCTGGTCACTGCTCAGCAAAATTCGGCTCATTGGATCAACATAAATAGTAGCTAACAAGATTTGATTATCCAGTAAGAGACTGTCTTTCTTCATTGAAGATAAAATGCCATCAGCTATTAACCCTCCACTTTTGTTCAGGCAATATATCAAGCTCTTCCATTCCAAGAAAAAATTATCAGGTGTTAAATCTTCATATTGCAACCTCTTGGTGACAGTAAAGGGGAAAGAAAGTAGACTTTCCAGTTCTTTTACTTGTGCCCACTGGCTTTCAGTTAATAAAACGTTTTAATTATCCAGTTCTTCAAGAAAGTCTTAGTTCAAGCAAACGCTTTACCACCAAATAAGTGCTTCCCCAGCGTGTTGTTTGATTCAAATTGGCTCCTTTTCCAGCATGTCTTTTCAAAATGGCATCGGTTTTAGGGGCCCTGGCTGCAACAGTTACTTGCCTCAATTTGCCAATTAGAGTAGCTGCATGATGATCTTTCAATCCATCTCTTATTGCAAGTTGCAGAGTATGAACAGCACAATGCATATGTTGAATAGTAGTAAGCTTAAATGCTTCTTCAGCAATGTTATCAAAAATTTCATTATTCTCTTTGGTTTCAGTTTATCCAATACTTACAGAACTGCCTTCCTCTAATATCTGTTTATCACTTTCTTCATCTACTTTATTCATTTTCTCAGTTGTGCTTAACATATTAGAAGCATTACCTGTCACAATACATAGAATTTGTTTCTTTTTAATTTCAAAATCTTCTAGAACAGGTAGTGTGCAAAGTTATGCTAAAGTTCAGCCCTGGATGGGAGCATATGTGTAGAGTGCAGACAGAATCCCTGAACACACATCAGGCCATAGTACACACCTACACTTACATCAATACACATTGTTTACACTCAAATGAACTTGTTAAACACATTATATCTGAAATAAAATGAAAACACTTTTTGTAATGTACCATAATCCAGATTACAATATATGAATAATAGGTTGTATAATAGCTCAGCTGAACTTCACACTAGTAGTAACACAACTATGCACTTGGCTTTATTCTTACATCACAGAAGTACTTAATTATAACTGTTGTTTGAGAAATGGGACATTTGAACTTGCTGTATTTTTTTTTCATTACAATTTAAATTTATTAGGAGTCGGAGTCGGTACATATAAATATATATAATACACACAACATAATGTGGAACATAGTGTCAGGTGAAGCAAGCATATTTCACAGTACATGAAAATGAGTGTTCTTGTCAAAAGTGCAGTGATTGACCATGAGTAATATCTAAACTGCCATTGTGTTCCCTTGTGCCAGGAAAAACATGCTATTTGCCTTTTTTCTAGCCAGCAGTCTAAAACTGTCAATCACCTTTCCTTTTTTTTTTTTTTTTTTTTTTTTTGTTGCAATGTGACTGTCATAAGTAAAGTCATAGCAGCTGGCATGTCTCTGGCCATTTGTTTAAAATAATAACCTTATGTTAACAGATTTTAAATTACTTTTATTATATGTTTATTTGGGGAGATTGAACAGAGTTCATTAGAAAACAGTGCAATGGATGGGAGCAGTCAGAGGATCTGTTGGAATGGGATTAAAAAAGCACCGTGCACAGCTGTAATTTGCATGTAACATGCATACACCCTGGAGCTGCACCGGTACTTGCAATAACTTTATTTGCATTTCTTTCTTGTGCTGTGGGTGTGAACATTATTAAATTAAGTGTAAACCAAATAACATTTGCAGTTGGTACATCAGTGTGTTTTTAATCAGTATGTTAGCCACTACAAAATAGATGGATCTCACAATTAGAGTTGGAGTTCTGAAGCAGGCACTTTAAGCATTTTGGATTTGAATACTTGAGTCAAGAGGTGGACAAAATGAGCTCTGATTTTAATGCAGCATAACCTCTGTATGTATACTTTATTTTATATTTTCTGAATCCTTAGTTAAAAGGCTTTATATTCGGTTATGACAGCCAGCATGTTTTGTTTTAAGAAATAAATAAAACTTAAGAACCGTGTGAAAATATAGAGGTATCAATCCAGTCTTTTATCTTTTTGCTCCATAGTTAACAGTATATAAACTGTTTTGACATTAAGAGTGTCAAGCAAGTTTTTTTTTAAATGTTAGTTGCTTTTAGTAATTTGGGCATTTCATAACTTGTACTCCACTGATTTATATGTTCTATTACCTCATTTTCTTTGCATACAGTTCTTCGTTTAATTTTGAGATTTGCAATACTGTTAATACTGCTCAATTTTCAGGTTCTTGTTTCAAAGCCTGGACAGTAGCCTTGTTAATTAGCACAAGATAAAATAGTGGAATGACCAGTGCACTGTTGATTTCAAGTGGATACATACAATATATTTCTCCGTCAGTTTACAGTAAATTAAGAATCATGACAGAAGTGAAAACATTTTCGAAAAGGTTTGAAAATGTACTAAAAATCTAAACCTAAATCTCTCATTTATGTAAGTATTCAGAGAGATTGTGATCAGGTGCATTTTGATTGCTTTAACTATCCAAGGATGTGTTTAGAACTCAAATAGAGTTCACTTGTGGCAAATATAACAGGTAGGACATAGTTTAGAAAGACACACTCTGCATATATAAGGTCCCACAGTTCAACCTACATGTCAGGACATAACCAAGCCATGAAGTCCAAGGAACTCTCTGTAGACCTCTGCAGTCAAATTATGGTGAGCCATTGATCAGGGCAAGGGTTTAAAAGAATTTCTGAAGCTTTGTTTCCATTAGGATAGTGGCCTCGATAATTGTGTCCCAGACATCTATGGATAGCCTGAAGGTGGCAGTACTAACGCTTCACATCTAAAATAATGGAGCTTGACAGTATCTGCAAGGAGGAATAGGATAACCTTCCCAAAACAGCTAGGTGTACAGACTTACCCAAGAAGATACAAAACTTTAATTTCTTTTTATATATTTAGGTTTTTAATAAATTTGAAAAACCTTTCCGATAAAATGTTTTCACTTTGTCATTATGTGTTATTTAGCATAGATTGATAAGGAAAAAATGGCAAATTTATCCATTTAAAATTAAATCTACCCCACAATAAAGTACCATAACTTAAAAGGCGTCTTGAGTCTTTTCTGAATCTGCTGTATAACATTTTTTAAAAATCTGTAGTGAGCTCTGAGATTCTGACATGAAATAGAATGGAAAGCACGGGTGTCACTAATGACATTAATGTAGCTTCTGTTCAGTTTCAGTGTAGCATAATTGGAACCTTAATTAAAGCCATTACTTATGCTGTGCTTGCAGCATGATTTCATGTTAATATGGCTGCTATGCGAGAGGCCGATTAGTGATATGAAACCATGTAATGATAGCTCAGGAATGACTCAAAAATCAAAGACCAAATTTTCCAGAGGTGTTCATGACATTATAACCTAGCTTTAGTAAAAAATTGATCAATAGGTTTTTTTAGCTATTCAATTGTTAATATTATAATCACTCATTATTTTTTCATTTTGGATAGAACATAGTATTTATGTAAAATATAGAGCTGGAAAAGAGCTTTAAAAACCATATGAGGACCATTTCTGTGCAACTTATATTTAGGGAGATATAACCAGTTAAAGTCATAATCCCCCACCACCCCAATAAGTTCAAACTTTTGTTGGCTTTAATCTCCCTTAATATTGATCCAAGACACATGCAATTTCAATTCCATGGGTTACTCTCATGACCAAATCAGCATGCCCAGTGTGGTTAAAATCTGTGATGATATGAGGTCCAAAAGTGTGTTGATTTGACATGGAATTACCCTGAAGCAACTTTTGAGACATACCCAGAGTGTGTGAGAATCTCTCCAGCATATCCTGATTTTGTACCTGGAGCACGCTAACTGTGTAATAAAATGGCATCTGCTGATATGCCTTAAGCTGGAAAGACAGTAGTTCTATTCAGAGGTTCCATCTGTATTGCTCAGCTCCACACTCTATTGCAGGGAACAAGTTGAGCAACTCTGAGCAGAAACCTCATTTTGGCTGATTGTATTTGTGTTCTCATAGGCGAGGATGGGGATGTAGACTAACTAGTAAACCAAAAGCTATATCCAAAGACTTGATTGCCACTTAACCACAATGGTCTGATACATTACCTGCAAAACTACCTGTGTACTAATTTGTTGGTGATGTTGTACACTAAGGCTGTCTGATTGTCATTATTTGTAGTTCAAATATACATTAAAAAAAAATATATCTTATTTTTTAACATTGTATTACACCAGAAGTGCTATGCAGCACTGAGGTATTTTTCAGGTCTGTTTTTGCACATCACTTTCAGGATTAACGTATTCATATTTCTTAATGTTCACCATTTATCATCATTAGTGGAATGGACAGCCTTCAGCTTCTTAAGCATGTCCCATTCACAAGTAATTTTGGGATAGATGTTTCAGCCCTGCTGCTGCATTTAAAACTGTTTAAAAGGATTTCAAACAATTCTTCAGGACCATTTATTCAGTATTGCACTTGAGATTCTTGACTTACTACTGCTTTATACTATAAATATAAAGTACCACTGCAGCAAGCAACAGCTGGTTTGCCTTTCACATTAAAGATTATAATAAGTAACTGCCGTTTTCTCTGATATTTCTTTTACTATTATGATGGCTTTAAAAATAGTCATTTAAAAGAAACTTTTAATATTGGAAATGCTCATTTTAGTGAGCTTTGCTAGTCCACCGTTTTACACGCCGTCTGTGTTTTAGTTGGCTGGAGACTTGACACATATTGCCTAAAATAATGAGATATAACAAATAATGTATTTAGGTCGCCTGTATTACAGTTTTGCTTCATCTGTAAAGGGAAAAAAAAAAACAGAATTGCTTTGATTTAGTTCTATGTGTCAATCCTTGACCTCCTGCTACTGCCAATTGCACTCAACTGGAATACTGTGTTAAAGTGTCAGGTCAGAAACAATGCACTTTGCTGCTCTTTTTTTTTTTTTTTTTTTTTTTTCACCTCTTTTCTCCTACCAGTTTGTAGGGAACTATGAAGTTCAATCTTTGGGTACCACAGTGGCAGCAAATTTTCATCCCAGTTAGTTTCCTAAAACAGTGTTTTTTCCAATTGTTTAAATAGCTAGCTTTTCTTCACTTATTTTACATTCAGAAAAATGTACTAGTATGATAATTGCACCAGATTACAGAAGAAATTAATATATATGCAAGTGGTACCTTGGTATACGTCCTTAATCCGTTCCAGATCCTTGGACTTATACCAAACAGGACTTATACCAAACAAATTTTTCCCATAAGAAATAATGGGAAAATGATTAGTCGTTCCCATGAAAAAAAATCCTATTGTTATTGGCATATTATACATTGATGGGGTTGTATAAAATAATTTAAACACTGCTTAATACTAAAATACATAAATACAAAAGCAATTAGATGAAATAAATGAAAATGACTTGTCCAATAACAATGAGTTTAATTTTACTGCACAACAAAGGAGAGCGTTAGAGCTCTTCCAAAGGAGCCTCTTCAGGCGATTGTGAAGCACTGCCGTTGTTCTTCTTCTGGCAGTCTTCAATCCAAATCCCTAAAGCAGATTCCATCCAGACTACTGCCTTATTACATCCACTTACAACTCGTTTTGCACCCTGGTTACAAGGACACTGCGGCCGTAGATCTTTTATTCCTTTCCTACTTTTTAAATAAAAAGAATCGTAGCCTTCAACAAATGCAAAACGTTTACCTTTTCGGCAATCATTAACATCTTCCGTTTGCACTTGGGCACGGCCCTGAAGCAGGAGCAGATCGTTTGGAGCCATAATGAAGGGCTTGACTATGCACAAAGATAAACACAAAAGAGCACAAACGTTAACTGTTTGCACAGCGAAACATGTTGATGCTGAATGAGTGAGACGAGACTTCCTGGTTAACACTGCATTCAGCACGCAGGAACTTAACTGCGTGCTCTGATTGGTTAGCTTCTCAGTCATCTGCCAATAGCGTCCCTTGTATGAAATCAACTGGACAAACCAACTGAGGAAGCATGTACAGGAAGTAAAAAAACGCATTGTCCACAGAACCCGCGAAGCAGCGAAAAATCCGCGTTATATATTTAGTTATGCTTACATATAAAATCCATGATAGAGTGAAGCTGCGAAAGTCGAAGAGCGATATAGCGAGGGATTACTGTACAGGTTAAAACTTGGCCCTTTTTTTTTTTTTTTTTTGAAGGCGCGCGCCCGGTATACCACACGTGTTGTTCTAGCACACGAGTCGTATTCCAAACAAAGGTAGTATACCAAGCTAAATATTTAAGCCTCTAAACAGGACGTATACCAAGTTGGACTTATTCCAAAGCAGACGTATACCGAGGTACTACTGTATATTCATATATATGAATATAGCGGTAACGTCGGTATTTTACATTCTAGCTCCGCGGGAGACATAGTAGTACAGTAGACGGGTTTTCCTTTACATTCTATTTTTAGGTAATGTATTAAGATAATATTTTAGGTTTGCAACAAAATGAAAGTGGTTTGGGGGCATACTGTATTTAGGGTTTAAACTATAAAAATAGGCATTTAAAAGGCATTTTTTAACCACATCTAAAAGTCGCGGTATTTCACAATTCGCGGGTGTGCTAGGAAGGTAGCCCCCGCGAATTTTAGGGGTGTACTGTGTGTGTGTGTGTGTGTATGTGTGTGTGCGTGCGTGTGTGTGTATATGTATGTATGTATGTATGTATGTATGTATGTATGTATATCTATCTATCTATCTATATATATAGTGTGCATATGTATGTGTATATATATGTATGTATATACAGTAATCCCTCGCTATATCGCGCTTTGCCTTTCGTGGTTTTCGCTCTATCGCGGATTTTATATGAAAGCATAACTAAATATATAACGCGGATTTTTCGCTGCTTCACAGGTTCTGCGGACAATGTGTCTTTTTACTTCCTTGTACATGCTTCCTCAGTTGGTTAGCCCAGTTGATTTCATACAAGGGACGCTATTGGCGGATGACTGAGAAGCTAACCAATCGGAGCACGCAGTTAAGTTCCTGCTTGCTGAATGCAGTGTTTACCAGGAAGTCTCGTCTCGCTCATTCAACATCAACATGTTTCGCTGTGTAAAGAGTTGTGCTCTTTTGTGTTTATCTTTGTGCATAGTCAAGCCCTTCATTATGGCTCCAAAACGATCTGCTACTGCTTCAGGGGCCGTGCCCAGCATAAGCGGAAGATGTTAACGATTGCCGAAAAGGTAAACGTTTTGGATTTGTTGAAGGCTATGATTCCTTTTATTTAAAAAGTAGAAAAAGGAATATAAGATCTACGGCCGCAGTGTCCTTTTAACCAGGGTGCAAAACAAGTTGTAAGTGGATGTAATAAGGCAGTAGTCTGGATGGAATCTGCTTTAGGGATTTGGATTGAAGACTGCCAGAAGAAGAACAAGCGGCAGTGCTACACAATCACCTGAAGTGGCTCCTTTAAGGGCTGTAACGCTCTCCTTTGTTGTGCAGTAAAATAAAACTCATTGTTATCGGACAAGTCATCGTGTCATTGTTGGTGAGTAACCATAATTAATTTTCTACTTACAGTACTTAGTACATGTACGTGCGTTTAGTGTCACTGTACACACATTTATTGTATACTATTTTTGTTGCTTTGTACGTATTTATTGCTGGTGGCATGTCTATCGTAATGGCTGTAACATGATATCGGAGACACTCAATATCTTTAAAATAATATTTAGGTTTTACTATATATAAACAGTGTGTTTATATACATAATTTCAATGAATCTTACCTAATATCTAAGAGAATACAAAGAGATTATGCTGTATAACTCTGCGGGAATATTTATAAACAGTGTGGGAGAGTTTATAAGGGCTTAAAATATATAAAAATAACCATAGAAACATATGGTTTTACTAAGCGGATTTTCACCTATCTGGGGGGTCTGGAGCAACCCCGATCGAGGAGGATTACTGTATATGTATGTGTATATATATATACATAATATACATATATATACATAATGAATGAATGAATGAATGAATGAATGAATGAATGAATGTATATATATATATATATATATATATATATATATATATATATATATATATATAAATGTATGTATGTGTGTGTGTGTGTGTGTGTGTGTGTGTGTGTATATATATATATATATATATATATATATATATATATATATATACACAGTGTATATACTAATAAAAGGCAAAGCCCTGACTCACTGACTCACTCACTGACTCATCACTAATTCTCCAAGTTCCCATGTAGGTAGAAGGCTGAAATTTGGCAGACTTATTCCTTACAGCTTACTTACAAAAGTTGGGCAGGTTTCATTTCAAAATTCTACGCGTAATGGTTATAACTGGAAGCTATTTTTCTCCATATACTGTAATGGAGTTGAGCTGGATGGCTGTGGGGGGCGGAGTTTCGTGTGTCATCATCACGCCTCCCACATAATCACGTGAACTGACTATCAACGCAGTACGTAGAAAACCAGGAAGAGCTCCAAAAAGCGCTGAAGAAAACATTATATAATTGAGAAGGCAGCGAAACAATAAGAAGCGAGCGACTGACATTTACAACCATATTCATGAGTGCTGCTACTTCGGAAACAAAGCACGGTTTAAAACTAAAGTTTAAATTAAGTTCATAGACAGGCTATCGCTGGCGTTTCTCATGCCCACAGGTAATGCGGGATACAAGTTTAATGAGAGGATGCAAGATATAAACGAGAGTTTTGATCACATTGTAACTAAGTTAAAATTGCAGGTGAAGGGGTGTGCTTATGCAGATTCTGAGAGACTGTGTTTGTGGGGGATTGACAGTTAAAGCAGGTGGGGGAGTCACGTCATCATCTCCCCTCCCATTTACCTCATTTCGCTCTGAGCTGAGCTCCGCGGCTAACTCCGTCTTCCGAAGCAACTTCGTCACACTGCCACCAAATACTCACAGAAAAATCCACAAGTTAATACACACCCTGTCTCTAGAGCTTCTCCACACTCAATGTATTCCTCGCATCCCCTTTATTCCCTCTGATCTCCCATTTCAATTCAGATGCCTCCAATTTCCAGTAAGGCTCTGCTGCGCGATGACAAGTATTAAGTCTCAGGGACAGACTCTACAAAACGATGCCATTGATTTTCAGGCAAGATTGCTTTTCTCCTGGACAACTATACTTGCATTCTCAAAAGTGACCTCGCGCAGCTTCGTCATATTACAACCGTAGTGCAGCCAGAAACTTTTAAGTGCCGGGTCTTACTTAACATTAAGTTAAGCCGTGGACATCGCAACATCACACAAGAGAGCAGCTCACATGAACTTACTGAACGCAGTACGAGTGATCACTTCCATGCATCAAACCTTTCAAGAAACACATTACACAATTGACAAGGTGATGGCTTTATATGGCGTTTGTTTATAAAGCAGCGTAGAGGCTGTGTGAAGGCAACTACACAAAAAATAGCAGAGTGCCACACTCTGAATGTATTCCTGGCATTACCGTTATACCCCCTGATCTCCCATTTCAATTGAAATGCCTCAAATTTCCAGTAAGGCTCTGCTTCTCGATGACCATTAATAAGTCTCAGGGACACACCCTACAAAAGGTTGCCATTGATTTGAGGCAACATTGCTTTCCTCCTGGACAAAACTATACATTGCATTCTCAAAAGTAATATATATCAGTGGTGTGGAAAACTATTTGCCCCCTTCCTGATTTCTTATTCTTTTGTAACACAAAATGTTTCTGATCATCAAACACATTTAACCATTAGTCAAATATAACACAAGTAAACACAAAATGCAGTTTTTAAATGATGGCTCTTATTATTTAGGGAGAAAAAAAATCCAAACCTACATGGCCCTGTGTGAAAAAGTAATTGCCCCCTGAACCTAATAACTGGTTGGGCCACCCTTAGCAGCAATAACTGCAATCAAGCGTTTGCGATAACTTGCAATGAGTCTTTTACAGCGCTCTGGAGGAAGTTTGGCCCACTCATTTTTGCAGAATTGTTGTAATTCAGCTTTATTTGAGGGTTTTCTAGCATGAACCGCCTTTTTAAGGTCATGCCATAGCATCTCAATTGGATTCAGGTCAGGACTTTGACTAGGCCACTCCAAAGTCTTCATTTTGTTTTCTTCAGCCATTCTTAGGTGTATTTGCTGGTGTGTTTTGGGTCATTGTCCTGTTGCAGCACCCAAGATCGCTTCAGCTTGAGTTGACGAACAGATGGCCGGACATTCTCCTTCAGGATTTTTTGGTAGACCGTAGAATTCATGGTTCCATCTATCACAGCAAGCCTTCCAAGTCCTGAAGCAGCAAAACAACCCCAGACCAACACACTACCACCACCATATTTTACTGTTGGTATGATTCTTTTTCTGAAATGCTGTGTTCCTTTTACGCCAGATGTAACGAGACATTTGCCTTCCAAAAAGTTCTGCTTTTGTCTCATCAGTCCACAAGGTATTTTCCCAAAAGTCTTGGCAATCATTGAGATGTTTCTTAGCAAAATTGAGACGAGCCCTAACGTTCTTTTTGCTTAACAGTGGTTTGCGTCTTGGAAATCTGCCATGCAGGCCGTTTTTGCCCAGTCTCTTTCTTATGGTGGGGTCGTCAACACTGACCTTAATTGAGGCAAGTGAGGCCTGCAGTTCTTTAGACGTTGTCCTGGGGTCTTTTGTGACCTCTCGGATGAGTCGTCTCTGCGCTCTTGGGGTAATTTTGGTCGATCGGCCACTCCTGGGAAGGTTCACCACTGTTCCATGTTTTTGCCATTTGTGGATAATGGCTCTCACTGTGGTTCGCTGGAGTCCCAAAGCTTTAGAAATGGCTATATAATCTTTACCAGACTGATAGATCTCAAATAGTTCTGTTCTCATTTGTTCCTGAATTACTTTGGATCTTGGCATGATGTCTAGCTTTTGAGGTGCTTTTGGTCTACTTCTCTGTGTCAGGCAGCTCCTATTTAAGTGATTTTTTGATTGAGTGGCAGTAATCAGGCCTGGGGGTGGCTACGGAAATTGAACTCGGGTGTGATACACCACAGTTAGGTTATTTTTTTTTAACAAGGGGCAATTACTTTTCACACAGGGCCATGTAGGTTTGGATTTTTTCTCCCTAAATAATAAAACCATCATTTAAAAACTGCATTTTGTGTTTACTTGTGTTATATTTGACTAATGGTTAAATGTGTTTGATGATCAGAAACATTTTGTGTGACAAACATGCAAAAGAATAAGAAATCAGGAAGGGGGCAGATAGTTTTTCACACCACTGTATGTATTCCCCTGATGATGTTCACACTCACATTTCCGTTGTGAAACATTCAGGTTTCAGGTTTATTAACATTTTGGATTGACTGATAGCACTGTGTTTGTTCCATATTAAAATGAATCCTCAAAAATACAACTTGCCTAATAATTCTGCACTCCCTGTATAGATAGTTAGAGATATATATATATATACAAACCGGAATCCAAAAAAGTTGGGACACTAAACAAATTGTGAAGAAAAACAGAATGCAAAGATGTGGAGATGGCAAATGTCAATATTTTATTTGTAATAGAACATAGATGACAGATCAAACGTTTAATCTGAGTAAATGTATCATTTTAAAGGAAAAATATGTTGATTCAAAATTTCACGGTGTCAACAAATCCCAAAAAAGTTGGGACAAGTAGCAATAAGAGGCTGGAAAAAGTAAATTTGAGCATAACGAAGAGCTGGAAGACCAATAAACACTAATTAGGTCAATTGGCAACATGATTGGGTATAAAAAGAGCTTCTCAGAGTGGCAGTGTCTCTCAGAAGCCAAGATGGGTAGAGGATCACCAATTCCCACAGTGTTGCGCAGAAAGATAGTGGAGTAATATCAGAAAGGTGTTATCCAGTGAAAAATTGCAAAGACTTTGCATCTATCATCATCAACTGTGCATCACATCATCTGAAGATTCAGAGAATCTGGAATAATCTCTGTGCGTAAGGGTCAAGGCCGTAAAACCATACTGGATGCCCGTGATCTCCGGGCCCTTAAACGACACTGCACCACAAACAGGAATGCTACTGTAAAGGAAATCACAGAATGGGCTCAGGAATACTTCCAGAAACCATTGTCAGTGAACACAATCCACCATGCCATCCGCCGTTGCCAGCTGAAACTCTACAGTGCAAAGAAGATTTCTAAGCAAGATCTACAAGCTCAGGCATTGTCACTGGGCCAGGGATCATTTAAAATGGAGTGTGTCAAAATGGAAGACTGTTCTGTGGTCAGACGAGTCACGATTCGAAGTTCTTTTTGGAAATCTGGGACACCATGTCATCGGACCAAAGAGGACAAGGACAACCCAAGTTGTTATCAACGCTCAGTTCAGAAGCCTGCATCTCTGATGGTATGGGGTTGCATGAGTGCGTGTGGCATGGGCAGCTTGCATGTCTGGTAAGGCACCATCAATGCAGAAAAATATATTCAGATTCTAGAACAACATATGCTCCCATCCAGACGTCATCTCTTTCAGGGAAGACCCTGCATTTTTCAACAAGATAATGCCAGACCACATTCTGCATCAATCACAACATCACGGCTGCGTAGGAGAAGGATCCGGGTACTGAAATGCGTTCGTAGCATCCGGTGAGCGCGGATCAAGCGCCGAGTGTTTTCTACACGTAGGAGTCAATGAGAGTGTTCACACGGGCTTTGGTGGCGTCGCGTTTGTCCGGCAGCGTTTATACGGCATCAAAAAAACGTTGCATGCAGCTTTTTCTTGGCGTTCAAAACCCAACGAACGCAAGGAAACTGTTTCTAGTTCGTTTTATGCGCGTTTATTTTATGCTTCGGAGGACCGGATATATCCCATATATCGCATTTCTTCATAAAGCACAAAAAAACTTCCTTTAACCCGACGTGCTGTCAGAGGATGAACCCAGTAGCGGCGATTTTTTTCTCTCCCTACGTCGCGTATTACGAGTATTTTTAAAACAAGAAGATTAATATCTAACATAGCAAAATGGTCCATATTGAAAGGAGGCACCTCAAATAAAATGACAAGGGCTTTCATATCCAGTTCCCGACACTGCCTCCACAGGTTAACACACAAACTACAATTTGGGCTGCAGGCTGGCGTTAGACAGAGACAAACGAACGCCGGTGTAGAAGTCAATCGATCGCCACCACAAAATGCAACATAAACGTCTAGGACGCTTAGAGCAAGTTCGTTTATCCAAAAACTTAACGCCCGTGTGAACAAGGCCTTAGACAAGAATGGGAGAGCATTCCTATTTCTAAACTTGAGAAACTGGTCTCCTCGGTCCCCAGACGTCTGTTGAGTGTTGTAAGAAGAAGGGAGATGCCACACAGTGGTGAAAATGGCCTTGTCCCAACTTTTTTGGGATTTGTTGACACCATGAAATTCTGATTCAACATATTTTTCCCTTAAAATGATACATTTTCTCAGTTTAAACTTTTGTTCCATGATTTATGTTCTATTCTGAATAAAATATTAGAAGTTGACACCTCCACATCATTGCATTCAGTTTTTATTCACGATTTGTATAGTGTCCCAACTTTTTTGGAATCCGGTTTGTGTGTGTATGTATGTATGTGTATATATATATATATATATGTGTATATATATATATATATATATATATATATATATATATATATATATATATATATATATATATATATATATATATATATATATATATATATATACACTAATAAAAAAAAGCCCTCACTCACTCATCACTAATTCTCCAACTTCCCATGTAGGTAGAAGGCTGAAATTTGGCAGGCTCATTCCTTACAGCTTACTTACAAAAGTTGGGCAGGTTTCATTTCGAAATTCTACGCCTAATGGTCATAACTGGAAGGTATTTTCCTTCATTAACTGTAATGGAGTTGACCTGGAATGACGTGGGGGAGTTTGTGTGACATCATCACGCCTCTAGCGTAATCGCGTGAACTGACTGTCAGCGCAGTGCGTAGAAAACCAGGAAGACCTCCAAAAGCGCTTAAGAAAACATACATTATATAATTGAGAAGGCAGCGAAACAATAAGAAGCAAGCGAGTGACATATACTACCATATTCATGACTGCTGCTACCTCGAAAGAAAGCAAGGTGTAAACCTAAACTTTAAATTAAGTTCATAGACAGGCTACGCTGGCGTTTCACATGCCCACAGGTAATCACGGGATACAAGTTTAATGAGAGGGCGCGGGATATAAATGAGAGTTTTGATCACTTTATAACTAAGTTAAAATTGTAGGTGAAGGGGTGTGCTTATGCAAATTCCGAGAGACTGTGTTTGTGGGGATTGACAGTTAAAGGCGGGTGGGGGAGTCATCATCATCTCCCCTCCCATTCATCTCATTTGGCTCTGAGCTGAGCTCCCAGCTACGCCGTCTTCGAAGCAACCGTCAGACTGCCACCAAATACTCACAGAAAAATCCACAAGTTAATACACACGCTGTCTCTATAGAGTTTCTCCACACTGAATCCTCCAGGCACTACTTACAAAAGGTTACATTGACAATCGTGTTACGTTATTTTTAAAATCTTTCCTTTTCTTAGCACAAGCACAGCTGAGAAGCTTGATGCATGTGCTCCATATAGCGTTAAAAATAATGCATTTAATCACACTTTGCATTACAAGCAAAGGGAGCTTTATCAATGCATGATTTCCTGGTACACCGATTACATTGATCAAGCGCATCCCGATTCATTTTACCCTCGCACCACCTTAGTTTGAGAAGAAGTATGAAAAAATATGAGGTTAACACAGAAAAACAGATCACCAATTCAAGCTTTATGAATAATCGATTAAGCCATCAATAATTGTTTTGGTAAAGCCATCCTCCTTCCATTTTATAATTTTTCCGCCACTAGCCGTGATTAAATGAGCGGTAAATAAAGTAAGAAAAAGCGAGGGTGACTTATTTAGGCAGGCATATATATGACAGCAACACTCATGACAATGTCAATCATGTTACGTTATTATTAAAATGTTTCCTTTTCTTTTCATTACTTCTTTAACACACTACTTCTCCGCTGAGGGGGTATTTTGATATATATATATATATATATATATATATATATATATATATATATATATGAATGACCTCAAAAGCGCTGAGACTTTTGATATCATGAGCGTGTCTGCAAAACTGGTCTCCTGCCCTGCAAATGTCGAGCAGCCAGCGCGTGCATAGCTGTGCCGGCCTTTGAGGCGCTGACTGCGCTTCTGCCTTAAGTCAAAGTGAGCACTTTTAATTTTTTTCATCCTCCCCCTGCGCTATAGCCCAGACAAGTGCAAACACGGGACCCCTTTTCTACACCACGGCAAAATAATATTAAGGCGATTCACACTTTCTTTTGCATGTATACGATTATGAGGTTCTCACCCCGATTATGAAGACACGCACAGTAGAGGACTGACAGTGCCATCACAGCCGATTAATGGCGGGGCGTCTCACCAGTCTACACAAGACCCACGCGACTGTCCTCAAAAGGCGATCATAGCGTCAGCGAACACATCTCTCTATACTATATAAAAGAAAAAGGCAACTTTCCTTTCTTTACACCTTTTTCCTTTTATCCCAAACCAAAGCCTTTCTCGCTTAACACTGCAGAGGACACAAAACTAATTTTCTTTAAATGCCGGTAAGGCACATTACCAGAGGCACAAATTTGAACGTTCACATAGAAAATGTAATTTCTATACCACAGCCGTCGTGTAGCGCCTTTCAAAAGGGATCTACTACCGAGAGATGATCCATATATATTTTAGCTGCTGTTAGTTACTTACCTGTTGTGTTACACAGTCTTTAAAATGTAGTTTACCATAACCACTCCAGTAGTGCTCAATGTACCTGTACTTCTTAAAAGCGTTAATGTTTTACTGTTTAATAACTTATAGACTATATTTTATTATTTCTCCCTTGCACTCAGTGACCAAAGCTATACACACACATATATAAAAGCTATACACACAAGTATATGTATGTGTATATATATGTATGTATGTGTGTATATATATATATATATACACACACACACATACATACATACATACATACACACATATATATAATTTGTGTGTGTGTATATATGATGTAGATAGGTATATATATATATATATATATATATATATATGTATGTATGTATGTATGTATGTATGTATGTATGTATATATATACCTATGTATATATATATACCTATGTATATGTGTATATGTAGATATGTATATAGATATGAAGATATGTATGTGTATATATATATATATATATATATATATATATATATATATATATATATGACAGCAACAATCAAGCTGTGAGAAAACAGTAAAAGGAGGCGTGTCAGGCGTGGTGGTACATTTTCTGATGCAGCTAGGCGAAAAAACTTTGTGACGCTGCCGCCAAATACACAAAACAATTACTTTGACAATCATGTTATATTATTTTTAAATATGTTTCCTTTTCTTTTCATACCTTCTTTAACACACTACTTGTCGCTCGAAGCGTGGGTATTTGGCTAGTTATATATATATCTATACTAATAAAAGGCAAAGCCCTCACTCACTGACTCACTCACTCACTCACTCACTCATCACTAATTCTCCAACTTCCGTGTGGGTGGAAGGCTGAAATTTGGCAGGTTCATTCCTAGTATATATATATATGCCAGCAACATTCATGACAATGACAAAACAATTACATTGTCAATCATGTTACGTTATTATTAAAATGTTTCCTTTTCTTTTTCATAACTTCTTTAACACACTACTTCTCCGCTGTGAAGCGCGGGTATTTGGCTAGTTATATATATATCTATACTAATAAAAGGCAAAGCCCTCACTCACTGACTCACTCACTCACTCACTACTGACTCATCACTAATTCTCCAACTTCCCGTGTGGGTGGAAGGCTGAAATTTGGCAGGTTCATTCCTTACAGCTTCCTTACAAAAGTTGGGCAGGTTTTATATCGAAATTCTACGCATAATGGTCATAACTGGAAGCAGTTTTCTCCATTTACTGTAATGGAGATGAGCTTCAACGCCGTGGGGGCGGAGTTTCGTGTGACATCATCACGCCTCCCACGTAATCACGCAGTACATAGAAAACCAGGAAGACCTCAAAAAAGCGCTCAAGAAAACATGCATTATATAATTGAGAAGGCAGCGAAACAATAAGAAGCGAGCGAGTGACATATACAACCATATTCATGAGTTCTTCTACTTCGGAAACAAAGCACGATGTAAACCTACACTTTAAATTAAGTTCATAGACAGGCTGCCGCTGGCGTTTGTAATTTAGTGCCTGCCCATATAAGGCCGTCCATCAGCGGCAATCCAATAGCAAACTGCCACGAGTAAATATTCACTGGTGAAGGACTGTGCTTATGGAGAGGAGGATGAGATGGTCAGGGTGGTGTTTGACACAAACTCAGCGAAACTGCGAGAGAAAGTTTTAAGTGCCAGGACTAAGGTAACATTAAATAAAGCTATGGACATAGCACGAGATGGCACCAGCACAGCTGGGAACCTTCGATGCAAGTACACCGAGTGGCTCACGTGAACTGACGCAGTGCACAGATAAAAGCAACAGTTCCAAAGAGGCTGAACAAAACCGAATTACACAATTGAAAGGCAGCAAAAATATGAAGCGTCTGATAAGCATATTCATAAATGCAGCTACTGTGGAAACAAAGCACACGGTGGAAAAAGTCAATGTCCCGCTAAAGGAAGACAGTGTAAAAAACCCGTGCATGCAGTGTGTCAGGTCTCAGATAAAGAAGAAGACGAGCTGTTTATTGATGCAGTAAGAAACGAATTGATGAATGAAACCTGTCATCTTTACAACGATTGACAAACACGGAATGTAACTTGAACACAACACATCCTACAAATACGAACCTGATTGAAAGAAATAATGATAATCAAATCCTTGATGACAGCAACACTCAGTAACACTCACAAAACAAATACTGTATATTGACAGTCATGTTACGTTATTTTTAAAATGTTCCCTTTTCTTTTTCTAGCTTTTTTAACACACTACTTCTCCACTGCGATACGCGGGTATATATATATATATATATAATATATAAATGTATATATATACACCGATCTACAGTACATACTCGATAGAGAAGCCACACGCTGTGGCAATTGTAGAGTCTTCGCCTCTAATGCGAAATTGAGGTTCGATTCGAGAGGGTTGCACTGAGTATATGCGCGCTACCGATTCATTTTACCTTCGCATCTCCTTGGTTTTGGACGTATGAAAAATATTAGGTTAACTCAGAATCATGTTACGTTATTTTTAAAATGTTTCCCTTTATTAGCACAAGCACAGCTGAGAAGCTTCCATGCATGTACTCCATAACGCGTTAAAAAAATAACGCATTTAATCACACTTTCAATTCCAAGCAAACGGGAACTTTTGTCAATGCATGATTTCCTGGTACATCCATTACACTGATGCACACATCACAGCTACAAAAATGTTAGAGTCGGAATAAAGCGCGTTCCTACGACTGATCATTTCGACTTCTCGAGCGAAGCCTTGATAAAAGCATGGTTTTGTGCACACTGAAAAGCAAGCAAAATTAGATGCATTACAGAAAGCGGACTTTGTGGCTCTTACTGGGGATCATTGGACTTCCGTGACCGTTAGTAATTCTAATTACATCTAATTACAAAATGTTCAATGATCACACTGTTTTAGCCTAATGTACAAAATAATTTTGGCTAATGTTACTCAGAGTTTAAAGATTAAGTTGGTCAAATTACCTTTTATGTTTCTGACTTTTTTTTAAGAAGAAAAACTGCACTTTATGTTGAAATTTTGGTTATTATTATTTAAAGACAATACTATTCTGAAAATGTACTTAAAGTACTTAAACTACCACTTTATTTTAAGTCTGCCCAATTTTAACCAGGGATGATATTTTTGTTTCTGTTTTGAATTCAAATGCAGTTTAAAGGCTTTTTTTTCAGAAATTAAAACAGCCTCAGTTTACAATATTCATGTCCATGTCTATTATTTGATTCTGTCACCCACTAAAACCCTTTTAAATTAAAAAAAAAAAAACATTTGCGATTTGGGGCAAATTTACGTGTGCGATTACATACGATTAATCAAGATTAATTCTTACACAGCCTCTAATTAATTGGATTAATTTTTTAATAGAGTCCACCTAATATATATATATATATATATATATGTGGATATATATATGTAGATTTGTATATATATATATGTGTATATACAGTATATATGTAGATATGTATATGTGTATATGTTTATATATGTATATATATATTTGTCTGTGTATATATATATATATATATATGTATATATATGTTTATATATGCCAGCAACACTCATGACCATGACAAAACAATTACATTGTCAATCATGTTACGTTATGATTAAAATGTTTCCTTTTCTTTTTACTTCTCCGCTGCCAATCGCAGGTATTTTGCTATAGCTATATATATATATATATATATATATATAGATATAGATATAGATATAGATAGAGATAGATATAGATATAGATATAGATAGATAGATAGATAGATATATATATATATATATAGATATATATATATATATATATATATATATATATATATATATAGATAGATAGAGAGAGATTGATATGACAACAACACCCATATCAATGACAAAACAATTACATTAACAATCATCTTACGTTATTTTTAAAATGTTTGCTTTTCTTTTTCATAACTTCTTTAACACACTACTTCTCCGCTGCAAAGCGTGGGTATTCTGCTAGTAT
Source organism: Polypterus senegalus (assembly GCF_016835505.1). Classification (NCBI taxonomy): domain Eukaryota; kingdom Metazoa; phylum Chordata; class Cladistia; order Polypteriformes; family Polypteridae; genus Polypterus; species Polypterus senegalus. The sequence continues at coordinate 89,359,224 of NC_053157.1, forward strand.
GTATGTGTGTGTGTGTGTGTGTGTGTGTATATATGTATGGTTATATGTGTATGTGACAGTTCAGTAAGTCAGTGAGGGCTTTGCCTTTTATTAGTATTGATGTATGTGTATGTATATGTATATACAGTAATCCCTTGCTATATCGCGCTTTGACTTTCGCGGTTTCACTCTATCGCGGATTTTAAATGTAAGCACATCTAAACATATATCACAGATTTTTCACTGGTTCGCCGCTTTCTGTGGACAATGGGTCTTTTAATTTAGGTTACATGCTTCCTCAGTTTGATTGCCCAGTTGATTTCATACAAGGGACGCTATTGGCGGATCGCTTAGAAGCTACCCAATCAGAGCATGTATTATATATTAACTAAAACTCCTCAATGCTATAAGATATGCTTCCCGCTCTGTGCTTGTTTGCTTCTCTCTATCTCTCTCACTCTCTCTGCCTGACGGAGGGGGTGTGAGCAGAGGGGCTGTTTGCACAGAGGACACGGACGCTCCTCTACAAAATGCAGCTTTATCGCGGTGCTTCTGTATACTTAAAAGCATGTATTGATTTTTGATTGTTTGCTTTTTCTTTGCGCTCTCTCTGACATTCTCTGCTCCTGGCCGCTCCTTTATGACGGCGCTCCTTTGAAGATCAGATATGTTTGCTTTCTTTTAATTGTGAGAAAGAACTGTCATCTCTGTCTTGTCATGGAGCACAGTTTAAACGTTTGATTAAAGGGTGTTATTTCATGTCTAGAGGGCTCTAATAATGTTAACAGGGTGGGAGAGTTTATAAGGGCTTAAAATATATAAAATAACCACACAAACATATGGTTTCTACTTCGCGGATTTTCACCTATCGCGGGGGGGTCTTGAACGCAACCCCCGCGATCGAGGAGGGATTACTGTATATCTATACTAATAAAAGGCAAAGCACTCACTCATCACTAATTCTCCAACTTTCCGTGTAGGTAGAAGGCTGAAATTTGACAGGCTTATTCCTTACGGCTTACTTACAAAAGTTAAGCAGGTTTCATTTCGAAATTCTACACGTAATGGTCATAACGGTCAATAACGGTCGACAACATCTGCCATGTTGAACTTTCTTATTTACGGCCCCATCTTTACGAAATTTTGTAGGTGGCTTCCCTGTGCTAACCGAAACCGATGTACGTACTTATTTCGGTGGTATGACGCCACTGTCGGCCGCCATATTGAACTTTCAAACGACACTAATTCTCCATCTTCCCGTGTAGGTAGAAGGCTGACCCTATCTTCACAAAATTTGGTTGGCGGCTTCCCTGCGCTAACCGAAACCGATGTACGTACTTATTTCGGTGGTATGACGCCACTGTCGTCCACCGTATTGAACTTTTCAACGTCAGTAATTCTCCAACTTCCCATGTAGGTAGAAGGCTGAAATTTGGCATGCTTATTCCTTACAGCTTACTTACAAAAGTTAAGCAGGTTTCATTTCGAAATTCTACACATAACGGTCATAACGGTTAACAATGTCCAGCATGTTGAACTTTTTTTATTTATGGCCCCATCTTCATGAAATTTGGTAGGCGGCTTCCCTGCGCTAACCAAAACCAATGTACGTACTTATTTCGGTGGTATGATGCCATTGTCGGCCGCCATATTGAACATTTCAACGGTCTTTGTTACTTATGGGCCCATCTTCAAGTACGGGGTTTCCCAACGCTAACTGAATCATACTTCCGTACATATATACGTCCATAGCCTGCAGCTCGTTCACCATGTGAGGTGGCGTTGGGTCCCCCATCCCTACGCCTCCCACGTTGTTGGCTGCCTGCCTATATAAGGCCGTCAATCGCTCCGGTTTATACATTCCCTTCTTTACTTCGCCACGGGATTTACGTCTCCCTGCTGATAACTACAGCCTTTTTATTTAATCCACGGCTTCTCCGCTGTTTTATTGTTCGTTTATTACGATTATAGTTATTGTTTAGGCATTTTAGAGTTACTTTACATTGTTCAGGTACCCATCTCCTTTATCATTCCAACCGTACCCCCATTAACATGTCTATCGTGGTGATCACCATCGATCAAAGAACTGTCACTTACCGAGTGGTTTCCATCCCTGGAGATAGCACCTACCTTTTCCATTCTCTGTGTTACATATTGCACGGCCATATCAGGCTCACTCTTGATTTTCAGAGTAACATTGTGTCTTATGTATTGAATGAATGGGACAGGTTCAAGGTGTGGACTGATGACGGTACAGGAGATAATTATACTACACAGGAGCACTAGAAGAGTGAAATGCTTAAGCCCTTCACCTATGGTTCTGCATGTGAGTTGATGGCTGCCGCTGAATTGTTCGGTTGTCGCTTTAAAGTGTACTGAAATGGTCAAATATTTTACACCTTTCGACAACTGCCAGTGCCTGTTAAACATCTTAGACTCACAGGTGACGATTTCAGTAGTGGACACTTTGATGTTTATGAATGTTTAAACTCTCAAAAGCTGGATGTGAAGTTATCGATGAAACCGGTTGTATGCTTACAACGCTTGACAGATGCCGAATGTCTGTTCAACACAAGTCCTACAAATACTGTCGTAATTGAAACAAACTATGAAACTCAAACCGATTATGACAGCAGCAATCCAAGCTGTGAGATTTGAAACAAGATTACTGTTCAGCTGGCCAACTGTACGTTGCATGCTCAAGAGTAAGCTCAGCGCACAGCTTGGTCATATTACAACCGGAGGGCCGAACTTAAAATGTGGTAAACAAAGAGATCCTTAACAAATAATTATTGGTATATTTTCCCTCAGTTTAAAAAGGATTAATTTTCTTCTTAATAAAAATTTTAAGTCAGTACTTTGCCACTGCGAAGCGCGGGTATTTTGCTAGTATATATATATATATATATCTATATATATATATATATATATATATATATATAATATGTATCTCTCTCTCTCTCTCTCTCTCTCTCTCTCTCTCTCTCTCTCTCTCTCTCTCTCTCTCTCTCTCTCTCTCTCTCTCTATATATATATCTATTTATATATCATTTTTAATAAATGGTTATTTCATCTCCGTTTCAACAATACAGAGAGATTAAAGTAATCCAACTAAACAAAGAAAACTGAGGAAAAGTCTTTTCAAGATCTTCTGTAAATGTCATTCTACAAAAATGCCTATTCTAACTGAGGAAAAAGATAGGACACCCTTGCCCCTAATAGCGAGTGTTACCTCCTTTGGCTGAAATAACTGCAGTGAGGCGGTTCTTGTAGCCATCTACCAGTCTTCGACATCGGTCTGAGGAAATTTTACCCCACTCCTCAATGCAGAACTTTTTCAGCTGTGAGATGTTTGAGGGGTTTCTTGCACGTACAGCCCTTTTCAAGTCACCCCACAGCATCTCAATGGGATTCAAATCTGGACTTTGACTTGGCCATTCCAGGACTCTCCATTTCTTCTTTTTCAGCCAATCTTTGGTTGATTTACTAGTATGTTTTGGGTCATTGTCATGTTGCATGGTCCAGTTCCGCTTCAGCTTTAATTTTCTAACTGATGGTCTCACATGTTCTTCAAGCACCTTCTGATACACAGTAGAATTCATCGTGGATTCTATGATGGTGAGCTGACCAGGTCCTGCTGCAGCAAAGCAGCCCCAAACCATGACACTTCCACCTCCATGCTTCACAGTTGGTATGAGGTTCTTTTCTTGGAATGCTGTGTTTGGTTTACGCCAAACATGTCCTCTGCTGTTGTGTCCAAATAATTCAATTTTGGACTCATCTGTCCAAAGAACATTATTCCAGAAGTCCTGGTCTTTGTCAACTTTATCTCTGGCAAATGTCAGTCTGGCCTCGATGTTTCTCTTGGAAAGCAAAGGTTTCCTCCTTGCACACCTCCCATGCAAGTTAAACTTGTACAGTCTCTTTCTGATTGTAGAGGCATGTACTTCTACATCAACAGTAGCCAGAGCCTGCTGTAGTTCTCGAGATGACACTTTAGGGTTTTGGAGACCTCTTTTAGCATCTTGCGGTCTGCTCTTGGGGTGAACTTGCTGGGGCGACCAGTCCTGGGCATGTTGGCAGTTGTTTTGAAAGCCCTCCACTTGTAGACTATCTTCCGGACAGTGGAATGGCTGATTTCAAAATCTTTGAGATCTTTTAAATCCCTTCCCAGACTCATAGGCTGCTACAATCTTTTTCTGAAGTCCTCTGACAGCTCTTTTGTTCTCACCATGGTGCTCACTCTCACTTCAACAGTCAGGAGCACACCAAACTAAATGTCTGAGGTTTAAATAGGGCAAGCCTCATTCAACATGCAGAGTAACGATCTACTAATTATGTGCACCTGGTGTGATATACCTGTGTGAGATCTGAGCCAATTTAAGAGGGAATACATGTGAGGGTGTCCTATCTTTTTCCTCAGTTAGAATAGGCATTTTTGTAGAATGACATTTACAGAAGATCTTGAAAAGACTTTTCTTCAGTTTTCTTTGTTTAGTTGGATTACTTTAATCTCTCTGTATTGTTGAAACGGAGATGAAATAACCATTTATTAAAAATGTTACAAAAACCACATGCTTTCAAAGGGTGTCCTAATGTTTTCACATGACTGTATATATATATATATATATATAATCTTTTAAGTCATTTTTCCAGCACATTCCACAGATGCTCAATTGAATTGAGATCTGGGGAATTTTGGTGCCAAGTCCACACCTTAAACTCTTTGTCATATTCCTCAAACCATTCCTGAACATGTTTTGCAGTTTGGTAGGGTGCATTATTCTGCTGAAAGGTGCCACTGCCATCATGGAAATACCATTGTAACAAAAGAGTGTATGTAGTCTGCAATAATCGTTGACGTGTACCACCTACCTAAGAAATAAATGCCACACCCAAGATTCCCAGCAGAACATTACCCAGAGCATGACACTGACTCCGCCAGTTTTCCTTCTTCCCATATTTCATCCTGATTCCATCTCTTCCCCAAGTAAACAATCTACATGTACCTGACCATCCAAATGATCTAAAAGAAAACATGATTTATCAGCTCAGGCCACCTTTTTCTGTTGCTGCATGGAATTGTTCTGACATTCATGTGGTCATTGTAGGTACTGTTGGTAGCGTACAGGGGTCATTATAGGTACTCTGAGCACTCGGCGATCATTTATGTAGTGCGTGTTCTGATACCTTTTGTCTCATTGTTGGAGTTTTTTTTTTCTTTTTTTTTTTTCCAGGTATTTTTTTCTACAGTACCTTTTCTGTGGGATTGACTAACCTTCTCTCCCCATACATATCAGTGAGACTTGGATTCTCATGATACTGTTGCTGGTTCACCATTTGTCCTTCTTTGGACCATTTTTTGTAGGCACTAAGCACTGCATACCATGAACAAAATGTAAGACCTGCCATTTTGGAGATACTCTGACCAAGTCGTCCAGCCTTTACGATTTGGCCCTTGCCAAAATTGTTTAGATCCTTGCTCTTGCCCTTTTTTCCTGCTTCCAACATGTCACTTTCAAAAACTGGCTGTCCACTTCTTGCCTAATATATAGTATCCCATCCCTTGATAGGTGCCATTGCAACAAGACACTCAATGTTATTCACTTCAACTCTCGGCGGTTTCAATGTTGTGTCTGATCAGTGTATAGATATATATCTTGTACTTTCCATTTAGAATACGTCCATTTTTCCAGTTTTTTTTATTGAAATTTCAGCTGTTCAAGCCATTTTAAAAAAAAAAATGACCAAAAACTGAAAATAATGTAATTTTCAGTGTTAAACAGAAAGGTGTTTTTTTTTAGAGAATAAGTAATGGGTTAACAACCTACAGCTTTTGGAAGTTTAAATTAATCTATGAAAGTGGATGCAAACAATTTCTACAGGTGTACCAACATCTGTTGATTACTTACAAACCCTCTATCTTTAAAAAAATATGTTGGAGCAAGCTGTTTTGGAAGTTAGTTTATATACGTTTCTATAGACACACATATAGACACCATTCTTAATGTTTTGCTCATCATAGTATCAGAATCGGAATTTAACTTACGTTTTTAACCCATCACCAAACTTCCATTTACATGGAAGTAAAATGAATTTCAAGCTGTTTTTTCATCTGAAGTATTTTAGCCACAAATATTTTTTGCCTGAATAATGTTATCTACAAATTACAGACCATTTAGTTTGCAGGATTAAGCTCACTTATTTAGACATTCTATTTTGCTTAGAGTGTTGCAGGTGATGTTTGAAATTGTTTGTTTTCTGTCATAGTAAATGCATTGACAACAATTAAATTTTTTTTCTCAGTCAACTGCTTCTCCTTTTCCCTCTCCCTAAGTCTCTCAGGGTGACAGGGTTGCTTGATCTTTTATTGGCTCTCTGTCTAGGCAAGCCAAGTTTGGAGTTACCTTTTGCCTGGTAGGCAGTGAAAGTAAGGGGGTGGGAAGATTATCATATGATCATTTTTCACTGAAGCTCTTCACTTAAGAGGAAACAGCAGCTGATTTGTGTCAGACTAGCAGTTTACTCCAGCTGAGACCCAAGAACAACGCACATGGTAAGCGTTCTCTTTAGCTATATCTGACAATTAATAATGACATAGTTGATAGTGAGAAATGGAAACCCATGCTAATGGAAATTTTGACAGATAACTTTCTCTTTAAATTTGGTTTTTGTAAATAAAATAGTTTGCTTTATATTTAATCTCCAGTTTCTTACTTTTAATTCCATATTGTCTTAGCTGCAAGGAATTTCATATAGCAGCCTGGATTTTAATAGGTTTATACATACAGTATCTGCAAATGTATTTGCCCAAGATAACTGGAATTAGACATTAACCTCACTGAAAGCAGCATATTTTTGAGCCATTACAAGGCTATGCCAAAGTTACTATGTACTTGTGACTTTCCTGAACAAACAGTACAATTGACATTGAAGTATCCTGTGACCTGGTTGGCTTGTCTGGTGATTGTTTATTAAGCAACACAACAGGATGGAGGTCACTGGATTTATTTAGAACCAGACTTAAGCTGTGCTGTTCAAGGTATTGCAAGACTATATACACTCTGCAGGTGCTGTCTAAATTACATATCATGGTTATAATAATTACATTGTTAAATATAATCGTTAGTGTGTGGGTTTTGTTTTTTTTCCCCTACTCATTCAGGACATGTCTTCTGACTGCTTTTTTGTTGTATATATTGTTTATTGCTTTCAATCAGCATTTTTTCATGGATCATGTGCTCTTTTGAAAAATGAAAGATTATAAAGTGATACAGTTTATTCAGGTTACTTAAACCATGGCTGAATGTTTTTTGTATCCTACTAATTCTTGCTTTGTTACTTTTTAGTCCAGTCTAGTTCTTGAAAGTTGCAACTGTATAACTGTAAATATGCACTTTATAATATACTGTAATATATTGGTATAATATACTGTAGTGTACAATCCACTTTCAGTGGACTCCATAATGTTTTGGATGGCGTGATGACAAGAGTAGTTAACATTGTTGCCTTATATCTTTGGGAGGCTGAGTTCAAATCCAGTCACTGTTTGTATGGAGTTTACATACAGACACTGATATTTATTTTGTGACTCTATACTTACCCTGACTGAAAGATTATGCTTGACTTTGACTGTAATACACCCCTTCCAGAGTTGATTCCTGCAGTGCTATCAGGTATGGCATTGGCACTCAGCATCTTGAATTGAATTAAACAGGTACGGTAAATCAATGGATGCTTTAATGTTTGTACAAAATATAAAAACTGAGTAAAATGATTTTCAGCTCCTGCACTAATAATTGTTCGGCTTGCTTTGACAGGATGAGCCTGCCAATGTACTGATCATGTATAACTTAAATGAGAAATATTACTTTACAGAGCACTAAAGTTAATGTTTTTCTGTAGGTAAGGCAGATATGTCAGTGAACATGCCCTTTCCCTCCTTGCGTCTAGTACTGCTGCGACGTGCACAGCATCATTGCAACCGTGAAGTAGTAGGGAGGCTAGAAAATTGAAAGGAGGAGGGAGAGAGGGAGGGTGGATGGATGGATGGACGGATGGATGGATATAAGAGATGTATATTGAGAGGACTTGGAGTTATGATCAAAAATGTTATCACAACACATTTTTGTATATCAGTAGTCATATTCATTTCTTAGTTAAATTTGAATAGTCTTTTGAACTTTGAAGATACCAAAAGGCTTATTATTGTGTAATGTACAGTAATAAATTACCTATTACCAGAAATTAATATTAGTGAGTATAAGTAAAATAAGTAAATAAAAACTTTTGGTTGTTATTGTAACAACCAACAGATGTATGAATAAGAACCGTTATAAGACATTTATCTGACATAGGCATAAAAGTAATTTTGAATTGATTATTCACAATAAAAGAGGTATAGCATATTAGCACCTCATAGTGAACAGCTGGGTTAGTTTTTTATTTAAAAGTTTTTGGCTATGAATACTTGTCTGTTTGTGGCTTTGGGTGCTCTGTGCTAGGATACAATGTTGCCATCTGTGGTGAAAGAACTGTCTGAGGGGAAACTATGGCAGGGGTGGACAGGCACCGTTTAGTCAGAACAGTCACTGTGGTAAAGGGTTATTTGCGGCCCTTCCACAGGGGTGGACAATATAGCTAAAATAGTTAATATATTAATTATGTTGATTTTTATGGTGACATGTTAAATATCTTGATTTTTATAATGATAATCCAATATACAATAATGGTTTATGGACTTAGAAATAAAAATATTATTTCGATTAAAATACAATCGAAGGGAATGTGCATAGAATTTATAGGATCCATTTAACCTTGTATTTTATTTTAAGCAAACAGATAACCGTTAAAAATGAATGTACATTTGAGCAAACAAAATTTAACGCAAAAGTGATGTGATATTCATATGTTTATATTGTTTTCCTTAACAGTGTTTAACTTGACATTTCCTGTAAATAAGCTGACAACTACATGGTGAAACATACCTATAACCTCCTATTATTAAAGTTTTAATATTTTTGTGTGTATGTATGTAGCCACGTTAAAATTAGCACACACAAATTCTAAAGCCTCTTTTGCAGTTATTTGTCATAGAAGAGATGGTAGGGAAGTAGTATTCTTGCATACACAGACAATCTATGTTGATGTTGTTTTTTTTCTTTTTCTTTTTAATTAAATTGCATGTTTTAAATCAGATATTAGAATATAAAAGAGATTTAACATCAACTTGGAAACTTTTTCAAATTGTCACTCTGCCCATTATAAATGTTTTCCTGTGACTTCTAAAGTGTAGCACCAGGTAGGTTGAAGACCACTGTCTTGTACCAAGTGTTTATGGCGTACATGGCATTCTTTATTTGAAATGTTTTTGTGCTTGTAATTTCAGTAAAATAGTTCCTTTTGCTTTGTAGGTATAAACAGTTTGGAATCAAAATGTTAACCATCTATTTGTTTGTCTTTTTTTTTTTTTTGTTTATTAGTTCATAACAGAGTAATACAATGCAAGCCCACGAGCTGTTGAGACACTTCAGACTACCAGAGCTGGGAGAAGTTCGCCAGTATATGAGAACACTACCTACAAATACATTGATGGGTTTTGGTGCTTTTGCTGCTCTTACCACATACTGGTATGCAACTAGACCCAAAGCACTGAAACCACCCTGTGACCTTGCCATGCAATCTGTGGAAATTGAGGTAGGCCCATTTGTTTGGCTTAATAATTAAACTTTTTTGTGGCTTATAGACACATATTTGTTTAGTTTGAGTGATTTTAATTGCTGGTGAGAATTTCATGCAGTAAGATTTGTATGCATTCTGTGCTACAATTTGTATGTCTATGGTTGAATAGTATGAGAAGGATCTAGTTGAAATGTCTCTTGTTCAAAATAAATAAAATACTGCTTATTCTAATTGTGGTGATACTGTGTGTGCAGTTGTATCTTTATCAGGTTATGGGTCATTTTTTGATATTGGTGCCAAGATTAGTGTTTTATTTTACATAAATAAAACATGGTTGCAGTGTAAAACAGCATATGTTCTTCAATTGTGAATTATGAAAATGTATGACTGTCTTCAGTAATAAGTCTTTTCACATTTTAGATATTAACTAATTTACCTTAAGCAAACTGTTTTTTTACTAAAATGAAGTACATTTTTTTTTACGTCTGCACATATTTTCAGGAACCTTTTGGAGTAAATTTATTACGCAAGGATTCTGAAAACATTGTTATATACTACCTATTTCTTTTATTACTGACAGCATATTTGTCTTTGTTATGACCTTATTTTCAGAGTTCTCCTGATTTTGATATTCATTTTTTGATGTATGCCTAAAGTTGATATTATGAGAAGAGTGGTTACTAAGAAACATATTACACTCAACATACATTATTTGTATGCTTTGACCAGATATGAACTGCTCATTAGATAAATGAGAAATCACATGTGCTATGTTATCCAACTGGCATTGTCTGAAAAAGTTATTGCCTCCTATTTAAATCAACTCGGTTAATAGGATAATAATTAGAGTTAGCTGACTAAACGCGTTTGATTGCAGCCAGATTTTCTCAGTATAAAACTCACTTATTTAGAGACTTAACCTAACTGAGTCCTGTTACTAGCACAAAGACTGAACATGTACATTATATCACAATCAAGATTTATGAAGACATAAGGGGAAAAGTTGTTGTTACCTATCAAAATGTAGAATGCTATAAAACCATTCCTAAGGCTTTAGTACTGCACTAGACTAAAATTAAGAGCAGTAAGATCTAGGAGTAGTTCTGAATCTTCTCAGGACTAGCTGGCTTGCCAGAATTACCAGTACTCCAGTGGTTCAGCATAAAATCATGTGAATAAGTTAGGTTAAGCAGGTTATTTAATGTTAGTTATGCAAGTTCACAATTTTTTTTCCTGCTTTTTTATTTATTTATTTTTTTATGTTTTGATATAGACTAATATTAATGTATATACCAATGTTGACAATGTTCAGTACAACTAAACTTAAATGGCAGAGTTGTCAACCAGCATTATTTTATTAGGGTATTAAGATATGAATGGAACTTCTGTTTTTTTCCCCAAGTTTAAGAACAAATCAGTAATACTTAAATGATAAACTTTTCCACAATCATGGCATTAACTATTAAGTCTACTCAAACGTGATAGACTGGGTCGTAGAATATTTATTTAAAAAAAACAAAAAAAAATGGTTTGTCTTTTTGCATAACATGTGAGAAAGTGACTATTACCACCACCTGTTTGTCTGCTTCTTCATATAAGCAACTACATTTACTTACATAGCATACATACAATCTAGCTCAAAAAATCATTAAGATTAGGGGACAAAGAATAAGTAACAAAAAAGAAAAGGTATGATCAGATGGCCGGTAAGACAGGAAAAAAAAAAAAACTCCAGTTTGACCACCCAGTCCCCACTGTGCATACAGCTTAACATAAATGTTTAAATCTGTCCTATTCATTTTCAGGCTTCACATGATAGGATTTGATGAAGTTTGTCTAGTAGACAGCTAAGACACCCGCCTTAATTCCATCATCATAGCTGGCTGCATGGTGCCTTGGTCAGGTGGTAGTGGAGCAAATCTCCACCACAGCAGAGAATAGTAGGGATTAGTTCAGATTGCGGATCCCTGAAAAATATGATTATCTATGCCCATATAGTCTTATTAGGAATACAAATAAAATATAGCCACAAAAAACAAATAAAAATAATGTGTGTTTAGTAGTTTTTTTTTTATTTTTTTTATATAATGTTTCACGATATTAGCCTGCCGAATTTCTATTGGAAAAGTGTTCCAGATTTTAGGTGCATAACAGCAAGAGGCCGCATCACCACTTCTTTTAAGCTAGACTCTTGAAATTATAAGCAGATCTCCATTTGAATATCTAAGGTTATGATTGTGGTTTAGGGGGACAGGCATTCTAAAATACAGATTATTTAAGGTTTTTATAAACCATTAGTAGTATTTTAAAGTCAGTTCTGAATGACACGGGTAACCAATGCGACAACGCTAAAACTGGTAAGATGTGCACAAGGTTTCTGTTTTCTAGTTAATATTCTGGCTGCTGCATTCTGCACTTATTGCAGCCTATTGATGTATTTCTTATGTATTCCATTTAGGAATACATTACAGTTATGTAGTTGACTAAAAACAAAAGCGTGAACTACCAGTAATTTAGTTATGAGAGGTCTAACTTTTGCTATATTTCTTATGTGAAAAAATGTAGTCCTAGAGATCTGGTTAATATACAATTCAAAGTTTAGTACAGAGTCCACGATTATTACCCCTAAATTCTCTTCTTCCGGCTTGACTTTTAAAACTAAGAGGTCAAATTTATTTCAAATACACTCAGCGTTTGACAACCACTAAGATTTCTGTTTTTTCCTTATTTAGTTTGAGAACATTTCTACTCTTCACAAATACTGCTATAACATTGGATCAGAGAGCCAAGAGCATCAGGGGTCATAAGACGCTATTGATAAATAAAGCTGTGTGTCGTCTGCATAGCTGTGGTAGCTCACTTGTGTTTTGAAATAATCTAATCTAATGGAAGCATCTATATTGAAAAAAGCAGTGGACCCAGAATAGATAGATAGATACTTGTGGTATACAATATAAAATATCATGGGTTTCTGAAGTACAATCACCACAACTAAGAAAGAATTTTATATCTGTTAAATAAAATTGAAACCAATTTAAGACACTGCTGCAGAGGCCCACCCTTTGTCTAATGTGGTTTATAAGAATACTGTGGTCTATGGTGTCAAACCCTTCACTGAAAGTCTAAGAGAACAAGAATAGATATATAGGACCTCTGTCTGCATTAACCCACAAATCATTTACTACTTTAGCCAATGCAGTTTCTGTACTATGGTTTGTTCCTAAACCTGACCGACGCTTATCAAGAATAAAATATTTGTTCGAGTAATCATTTAGCTGCTTAAAACTGCTTTTTCTAGAATTTTAGTTGAGAAAGGCAGATTAGAAATAGGTCTAAAGTCATCAGAGATAGAGGGGCCTTTGTTCTTAAACTCTGGTATATCTTTGGCAGGATAGTTCCATTTTCATTGAGATATCTTGAACAGACTATGCTGTATGTATTTTTGAAATTTCAAAAACTTTTATTTTAAAAAAACATTTTGTAAATTTTCGTAGTAGCCTTTCTTAAAACAGAGAAACATTATGAGTGACCTCAATTGCTGGTTAACCTTGGCAGAGATTATTTCAGAAAGGGACAAAACTGTACTTATAAAGTTAAAAGGGGGGTTGTTTATTTTAAATGAATGGATGGACCAGAAGGCAAAGACTGCTTATAGAAGTACTATACCCAAAAATATTTTGTTTATATGTCAATTACCCTACATGTTTTGTAGTTGGCACTGAGAGAAATTTTCAATCACACTTTCAGGAGAAACAAAGATAATAAAATAAAAGTTAATGATAAATACAAGCCAATGGTGAAAATATACAACTGCAAACAATATGAAAAGATCCATGGTTTTAAGAAAAAAGATAACTTGCATTACTCCTGTCACATAGTACATGCCAGTTATTTGCTCACAATATGGAAAACGCGTGCATTTTTTGCTACAATATCTACATATATATAAAATTCTTTTCACGTTTGAAACGTAAATTACGTATGACCACAGAACATATAATGCACTTGCACACTCGAGTTTGAAACGGAAATTACGTATGACCACAACAGTCAGGTTACACAGAGAAAGTGAGACAGAAGCAGATCGAGAGAGAAGGCTCGCAGGCTTGCTACAACAGTCAGGTTACACAGAGAAAGTGAGACAGAAGCAGATCATGAGAGAAGGCTCGCAGGCTCGCTGATCAACATATACGACAATCACAATTGAGGGCCTCACAAACATCCGAACAACGTGCTGAACAGTATCGAATTTGACGTATGCAGTATTCATAGGCTACCATGTCACACAGGCGTCAGGGTCTGTATATGGAGGGATTCAATTATAACATTGAAAAAGATTATTGCCTACATCCAAAAGTTACAAAAAGGAGAAATGGACATCATGTGTGAGTACTGCCAAGCACAGAGGGTTAAATTTGAATCACGTGGGGATGTGTTGTTCAGAAGGCATTAATGCCGTTGCCTCATGAGAGCCACACATTTTCCCCTTCTACTCAGTGAGCGAAGCCACTGGGTAATCTGCTAGTTGTTAAATAAATTCAGATCATAAACAGGAAACACAAGTCAAATGGGACTGAGTTTTTTGGATAGAAAACAGGACTTTTGACCAATAAATGAAGGGGAGAGGTATAGCCTCAGTTTCCATCTAGATGTATAATGACTTTATCTCTGCTGAAATACACTTTCAGCATTAGTCTGACCTATTTCTTACAAGTTGATGCATATGAGTTGTAATATTTGAACAGTACTTTTATTTTCAAGGGTGGTGAACGTGCCAGGAGATCTGCACTGCTTGACAATGAAAAGCCCTTGGAATACTGCTACAGCGATGCCCAAACAGTTTATGAAATGTTTCTTAGGGGTTTGCGTGTATCAGGTAAGAAATTATTTTTCATATTCTATTCATACTTTAATTCTAAAAATCATTATACTGTTCTTGTCTATAACTGACAATATTGTAATCATTGTTTTAATCTTAGAGTATATGTATTTTAAGTACCAAAATATTTTCCTTAATATTTTCCTTAATACTATCATCATGTTGTTGTTCGGATTTGGTTTAACTTGAGTAATAATTGTCACCATTATTGCATAAGGGCAGATTCAGACTACTAGGCTTCACCTCCAACCTTTGTCAGTCTCTGTTCTCTTAAAGGCAATATTTTTTTATTGGTGTACCTATATTTTCTGCCATAAAACTTTTTCTCTCACTGTAGAATGGTATTCAGAAGCTTAATTTTTTCATACACAATGCCCCAAGCCCCCAAGTTCCAATCACCAGGGATGTCAAGATACCAGAATTATATAATTCAATAAAATATCAGTGAAATTTCACAATACTTTGATACCTTTTACTACCACAGCAGGAACAAAAATCCAGTTCAACCACTTTTTCTTAGAAGTACCTCCGTTTTTTTAAATGAAAAATATTGTGCCTTTTTGTAACAGAAAATAGGCTTCTGTATAGAAAATAAAATATATAAATATTAATACATTTATACACTTTCTTGAATGACACATGTATCCAAGGTGACATACAACATTTCAGATACAACTGTCTTTGTTTCTGTTGTTTTTACAGTTGGAGCACAGGTAGGTGAAGTGACCTGCTCATGATCACCTGGTATCAGTATCAGGGTTTGAACCCCACAACCTCAGGGATTGATGTCCAAAGCCTTAACCACAACACCAGACTGCCATTGTAGTAACAGCAGCTTTAAGATACTGGTATACACATCAAGAAGTTACTCAACTATCATTTAAGTAAACTAGAATTGGTATTCACTTGAATTCTAGATTGTAGATTACATTAAATTGGATAAGCTTTATTAATCCCATGGGGAAATTTAAATGTATATTACAGAAGATACATAAAAACAAGTATCCAGATTCACAGGACAGGTAATGCATCCAGTCAATAAATCGATAAATAAATGTAGTGATTACATTAGGTGGAAGCATTAAATTGCCTGATAGCAGTGGGCAGAAAAGATCCCATGAGGCGCTTCTTAGGTGAAATGAACCTGTGCTAAAAATACTCAAAGCGCCACCTGGAGTGGGATGGAGGTAATTTTTCACGATGACATCCAGAGTTAATCCAATTTTTATCCAGTGTTAATCCAATTTTTCATGACAACATCCAATTTTAATGTGTGATGGACATGGGGAACAAAGTCACTGGCAAACCCAGCAAATTTGCTGTGAAAAACACTTTGGCAAATGTTTGCTGATCAGAATTATTAAAGACCAACAATGAATCCATGTAATGTAATAGTTACTGCGGTGGTATTTAATTTTAGTTGTATTGTTTGTAGTTTGTATATCAGTATAATTTATTAATGTGGTGTTTTTGTTTTGTGTTTTTTTTTTTTGGTCTTTTTGTCCTTCCCCTTCCTTCTTCCAACTACGTTCTCTGTGAAAGATAATGGTCCGTGTCTAGGGTCAAGGAAACCTAATCAACCATATGAATGGATGTCTTATCAGGAGGTAAGAATTAAATTACACTGAAACCCTGTTTAATGCAATACAAGACCAATGGGCCAAAATGAAGTACCATATTTCTTAAGGTCATTGCGCAAGTTAGAGTGGGTTGGGCTTGGGGTCCTTTGATAAGCAATCCCTTTTAGTTTGCAGTCAGCAACATGGCTTGGTCTATTGCACACTGTGCTTTCGCTGTCGAAGACTTCTTCAAAACAATGAATCCATCATCAACAAGCAACACACCATCAGAACGCACTTCAGCATTCTTCCTAATGGTGACTTCCCAAATCTTAAAACAATTCTTCAGTGGATGGCTAAATTTAGATAGACCTCTGCATCGTGAGCGTGTTACAGTTTGGTGCGCTGTTGCAGAATTTAACATTGAACATTTGAAAAAATCTGTTATTTAATAAACCACCAAGAAAAGTAACATTGCAACAATGCACACTACAAACCGATCGCTGTAATCAGATGTGAAAACAAAATCAAGCCCAGTGCATTCTTTAATTGCCTTCCTACCTTATACGTCCAGCTCTCTCTCTCCCTCTTCCTGTGTGTGCGTGCGTCTCTCTCCTGCTGCCTGTGTGTGCGTGTCTCTCTTGCGCTGCCTGTGTATGTGCGCCTCTCTCTTGCTGCCTGTGTGTATGTGTCTCTCTCACGCACCTGTGTGTGTGTCTCTCTTTCGTATGTGTCACTCTGTCTCGCTCGCTGAACAGGAAATGCAAAGGGAGAGACTGAACACATACAAGCCGAAAGGGAAACTGGCTTGTTCGCATACCGAGTGTGTGCTCGTGAACCGAGGCAAAAGTTTTTTGGTCGTAAACCGATTTGTACGTGTACCGAGACGTTCGTGACCCAAGGTTCCACTGTGTGTGTGTGTGTGTGTGTGTGTATATATATATATATATATATATATATATATATATATATATATATATATATACACACTCCAGAACACTGACTAATAACAACTATCCATTTTCATATTTTAAACATTTGAAATGTGATACTTCTTTTGGGCTCACAATGTGTGTGTGTGTGTGTATATATATATATATATATATATATATATATATATATATATATATATACACACACACACAGTGCTTTCGGAAAGTATTCACAGCGCATCACTTTTTCCACATTTTATTATGTTACAGCCTTATTCCAAAATGGATTAAATTCATTATTTTCCTCAGAATTCTACACAAAACACCCCATAATGACACCGTGAAAAAAGTTTACTTGAGGTTTTTGCAAATTTATTAAAAATAAAAAAATTGAGAAAGCACATGTACATAAGTATTCACAGCCTTTGCCATGAAGCTCAAAATTGAGCTCGGGTGCATCCTGTTTCCCCTGATCATCCTTGAGATGTTTCTGCAGCTTAATTGGAGTCCACCTGTGGTAAATTCAGTTGATTGGACATGATTTGGAAGGGCACACACCTGTCTATATAAGGTCCCACAGTTGACAGTTCATGTGAGAGCACAAACCAAGCATGAAGTCAAAGGAATTGTCTGTAGACCTCTGAGACAGGATTGTTTTGAGGCACAAATCTGGGGAAGGTTACAGAAAAATGTCTGCTGCTTTGAATGTCCCAATGAGCACAGTGGCCTCCATCGTACGTAAATGGAAGAAGTTCGAAACCACCAGGACTCTTCCTAGAGCTGGCCGGCCATATAACCTGAGCGATCGGGGGAGAAGGGCCATAGTCAGGGAGGTGACCAAGAACCCAATGGTCACTCTGTCAGAGCTCCAGAGGTCCTCTGTGGAGAGAGGAGAACTTTTCAGAAGGACAACCATCTCTGCAGCAATCCACCAATCAGGCCCGTATGGTAGAGTGGCCAGACGGAAGCCACTCCTTAGTAAAAGGCACATGGCAGCCCTTCTGGAGTTTGCCAAAAGGCACCTGAAGGGCTCGCAGACCATGAGAAACAAAATTCTCTGGTCTGATGAGACAAAGATTGAATGCTTTGGAGGAAACCAGGCACCACTCATCACCAGACCAATACCATCCCTACAGTGAAGCATGGTGGTGGCAGCATCATGCTGTGGGGATGTTTTTCAGCGGCAGGAACTGGGAGACTAGTCAGGATAAAGGGAAAGATGACTGCAGCAATGTACAGATACATCCTGGATGAAAACCTGCTTCAGAGCGCTCTCGACCTCAGACTGGGGCGACGGTTCATCTTTCAGCAGGACAACGACCCTAAGCACACAGCCAAGATATCAAAGGAGTGGCTTCAGGACAACTCTGTGAGTGTCCTTGAGTGGCCCAGCCAGAGCCCAAACTTGAATCCGATTGAACATCTCTGGAGAGATCTTAAAATGGCTGTGCACCGACGCTTCCCATCCAACCTGATGGAGATTGAGAGGTGCTGCAAAGAGGAATGTGTGAAACTGGCCAAGGATAAGGTGTGTCAAGCTTGTGGCATCATATTCAAAAAGACTCAAGGTTGTAATTGCTGCCAAAGGTGCTTCGACAAAGTATTGAGCAAAGGCTGTGAATACATGTACATGTGATTTCTCAGGTTTTTTTTTTTTAATAAATTTGCAAAAACCTCAAACTTTTTTCATGTTGTCATTATGGGATGTTGTGTGTAGAATTCTGAGGAAAAAAATGAATTTAAATCTTTTTGGAATAAGGCTGTAACATAACAAAATGTGGAAAAAGTGATGCACTGTGAATACTTTCTGTGTGTGTGTGTGTGTGTGTATATATATACACACACACACATTGTGAGCCCAAAAAGTATCACATTTCAAATGTTTAAAATATGAAAATGGATAGTTGTTATTAGTCAGTGTTTTGGAGTTACATGACAGACAATCTAATGCTTATTTCTAGCACTTCATCCTACTCGCAATATAATCTGAATCATTTTGTAATTGAACAAATTATTTCTTTCAATAATATCTCTCTGCATTCATACATAGCTGCTTTGCTTCATTATGTGTAACCTTTCAAAGAAAAAAGCACAGAAGGTTTCCAGCAATCATTATTGTTGGCTCCAAAACAGGAGTAAACATCACTATGCAATTTTTTTTTCTTTTTTGTAACAGGCTGGTTGACTTGCTGAGTATTTCAAATTGAGTACGTCTGAGTGGGGAAAAAGAAATGTGACTAAGTCTTTATAAACTATTTCTACACTTGTGCAAACAATGCATTTTCTTCTTGGTTTTATTTAAATATCTAACAAAATCCTTTACTCTCTCCTTTACACCTCTTACTCAGAACCTCACCTTCACTTCCACTGCAACCAAGTGAGACTACCCCACCTAGTGCATCCTGGGTATGACCATCATAAATGAGGTTTTGCCTGTTTGTGGTTTGGTTGACTTCCTATTTCACATATTCAGGCAATATGGGCTGTAACCTGCCCATGCTTTTCAATTTTTATTATCATATCTCATCATCAAGGTTGAATTAGAGAAGACCACCTTTCTTCACCTTTTAGAGCATGCAATAAGGGCCTAATTTTTAACCTGGGTCAAATTGTTAATTTTTTGTTTAGCCAGGTGCTGCCTAAATAGTTGTTTTTGTTGTTTTTTTTTCTCCCCCTACTCTTTGTGGGTCTTTGGAACCTTTTGGAAAGTGACCCATTCTATACCTACCTTCAGACTCTGTCTCCAGCCATATCTTTGGCTTTTCTCTGGACCTCATTCACTCCATCTTGGTGCACCTTGGTGTCCTGTTACATATACATAAGCTACCTGTACTAAATAATCTAATTTGAGGATTAGTGAATGATATATCTGGATAAGATTTTCTGTGGGAAAGCAGCTAGTAATCTTAATATATTAAAAAATGGACTTAAAAAAAAATATTTGGAAAAATCTTTTTAGAGACAAGTGATATTTGGGAGCATTTCAAGTGCACAGAAGCATGATTACAGGGTTTGAAAGCTTCTGTGGAGGAGAATGGTATAAGCTTGCTTATCTGTCCTCCTTTGAGTCATATATCAATCAATCATCACATTAAAGCCACATGCCTAATATTGTGTAGGTTCCCCTTATGCTGCCAGAACAGCTGTGACCTGTCGACATGGACTCAACCTTGAACTCTTTGTCATGTTCCTCAAACCATTTCTGAACGATTTTTGCAGTGTGGCGGGGGCATTATCCTGCTGAAAGAGGCTACTGTCCTCGGGGAATACTGTTGCAGTGAAGGCATGTGTGTGGTCTGCAACAATCATTAAGCAGGTTGTAATTGTCAAAGTAACATCCATGTGAGCTCCATGACCCAATATTTTCCAGCAGAACATTGCCCAGAACATAACATGCCCTCTGTCAGCTTGCCTCTTTCCCATAGTTCATCCTGCTACCATCTGTTCTTCAGGTAAATGACCTACATGCACCCAACTGAACACATTATCTAAAAGAAAACGTGATAAATCAGACCACGCCACCTTCTATTGCCCTGTGGTGCAGTTCTGATATTCACATACCTATGGTATGTGCTTTGAATGGGTACTCTGTCTGGTCTTTGAGTGTGCATCCCCATATGCAGTTAGATGTGATACACTGAGTGTTCTGGCACCTTCCTCAAATGGTCAGCAATTTGTGCTGTAGTACTGTGCTGCTCTTCGGTGGGTTCAGACTAGACACTCTAGCCTTTGCTCCCCAGGCGAATCAATGAGCTTTGGGCATCCATAAACCTGTCACCACACTAAAGAGATACACTGACCCAGCCATCATAATCTGACCCTTGTCAAAACCACTCGTATCCTCATGTTTGTCCATTTTGTGAGGGATGGTAATAGTGGTGATTGAAATGTAGATGCAACATATACACAGTTTTATTTCTTTTCTTGCAGGTAGCAGACAGAGCAGAATTCTTTGGATCAGGATTGATCTACAAGGGACTCAAGCCTGGGCCAGATCAATTTATTGGAATCTTTGCACAAAACAGGCCAGAGGTAATTCCCCTACCCCAACCCCATTTCTTAGTTAGCTCCTATTGTTTTTGAAGAAATGCTTTATTTTCTGAATTTTCTGAGGTCAGTTTAAACTTTAAACTTTTAGTTGTACTCTTAACTTTGCTTAAATTGTTTCCAGCATATTGGCTTGTTTACTTACTTGTTTTCAATAGCATCACAGTCATGCAGTTAGTCTCCTAGTACAGATGTAGAGAGTAATTCACAAAGTCTATGGTAACCATTCTACACCAAAAATAAATTTAAACTATAAAATTACTGCTAATGATTACTTATTACATATAATGCTTTTGAGTGACGTTATATTAGAATGATAGAGCAAAAATTGGGAATTTGAGGTGCAACTGTTTTTATTTTTTAACTGAGTAATCCATTTTCCTAATCTTCCTATCCATTCATTTTCTTAACCCATCTATCAAAGAAAGAACAAGCATCTATCCTGACAGTAAGACAAGAACTGAACCCGGCTAGGACATCAAACATATTTAACATTTTGATGGGATTATTGTATTTTATGAGTGTACCTAAATTGTGAAACAAACATCCTAAGTCCTTTAATTATGACAGCAAAATTCTTTAAGATACACTATAGTTTAGTGACTGTAGAATACTGGAATGGTTATTTATTTTGAATGTATATATTACATCAGTATCCAGGTTAGATTGATTAATGACTCACTAAATTCTCCTAAATTTCAACTTGTAAATGTGCTTAATATTGTTAGAAAAGCAGTTGGTTTGCAGCAGCTTTGAAATCAATAAGCAGATTTTAAAATGGATTGGTGGATGGACGGATGGATTAGCCCAACATTTCTGTTCTTTAAAATAAAAACTGGAGTACAAATAGATGGGCCCAAAAAAAGAAGGGTGGAGCATGTATACTAATATAAGCAGTATACAGGCTGGAATTCTTAACCTAGATCTCTAATGCTGTTAGTAGTGCTGTTTGCTGCCCCATGCCAGAAGCATTCACAAACTGCAATTGATAAGTTGAAATCTGCAATATATTTTAAAGTTTATTAGTATAATTTTTGTAAAATATTACATGCTCATAGAGCATAGGCCAGGAATCAACAGTGGAAAGAACGTCAGTATGTCACAAAGCACAGTACACATGCCCACTTTTACCGGTCAGCCTTTGTGTACAAGTCAAGCAAGACATACAGTCATTATCATAATGAATTTTTTTAGTCTTGCAAGTAATTTTCTTAATGTTAGGCGTTTCTTCTTTTTGTTTTCCATCATTCATGTGACTTAATTATAAAGTAATGTAAAAACCCAATTGTCAAATTTATTTTACTTAGTTGAACAAAGTGATATACAGCAAGTTTTAAGCAAATATATTAATTCAGTAATTTAGACTAGTTTTAAAAAAAAAAATTCCTGGAATAAAATATAAAACTTTTACCACCATCAGAGTCACGCTATATATTTCTGAAAATAAATTACAATGTTATTAAAAGAAATGACCATTAAGGAGTTGTCCATGTTGAACAAGTCATGTTGTTTCAAAACCACCTTAAAGATTTTGGTCTATGTTGGACTTTGGTTGGGCAGACTGGGAAACAAACCTGAAAATTTAAGACCACTTCTTATTTTTTTGAAAGAATTGCCATCAGAAGTATTCTTGCAGTAGGTCTCAGAAGTCCTGGGTAATGTCTCTTAATAAATATATATTTTTAAATAGACTTTTGAATGATCTGAGCTCATTAGCACAGACAATAGTCAGTACATGAGGACTATATATATATTGTGGGGAACAGGCCGGACACAGACAGGTAGACATTGTTGCAAAGCACCACACATGTTTATTCACAACTATTATTTACAAAGTGAGACCTGGGGCACACAACAGCCCGTGTCCTGCCAGCCCTCTCGCTGTCTCTCCCCTCGTCACGCGCACAGCACTCAGCGCCACGTCCACTGTCAGAGACCCCCCTACTCGGTTCCGTTCACACATATCCCGGGCCTTTTCGGTGGAATCTCCTTTATTCTTTACGGGGACAGCTTCAGTTACCTTCCCTGCCACGTCCATCCTGCTGAAGACTCCAGCGTCGCGCCGATCAGCCCACTGTTTCAGTGTCATCACGGATTTGACCGCTTTCACCTCCAGCTCCTTCAATTCTCTACGGAGTACGCGCATTACCTGCAATAGCGACTGTGCGGGCTGAAGGCACCCAGCTCACGCAGAGCCGCCGGCAAGCACAGAAAGTCAGTTGGCAGTTGCCTTACCTGGCTGTTGGGCACATCTGCCGGCTGCCCTCTGGGGGGCCTTTCCTCCGGCCCAATCGGGTCCTTTCCCGGCATGAGACGGACATTCCTTGGTCCCGCCTCCAACCAATCATCGGCGGGCATGCACGACACACCATCCAGTCCCGTGCCTGTCTTGGGCCATCTTGTCTCTCCCTCTCCTAGTGTGGTGACGTGCCTCCGGGCAACCTCGCAGCTGCCGCGGCTTGTCGAGCTCCTTCCCCACAGCGTCGCCTGCTGCCGCCTCTGCGCTGACAAAGGCCTGCGGATCGGCATGCCTCTGCCACTGGCCCCAATCCGGGCAATCCTTACCTGCAACACAAAGTGTAAGTCCAGCCGCGCAGGGCCAACTGTCATTGGGCAGGGCACTCGCCTCCCGGGTCGCGTCTCTCCGAGGCACCTGCATCGTTGTGGCCGTCCTTGCCGTGATGCCGTCCCGGACGTCTTCAGAGAAAGCGTGCCTGCTGCAGTCCGGCAACGTCTGCTGTCGTTTCCCCTCACCAGGGGGATATGGCCATTTTGTGGAACGCTGGTGGTCCTTGGGGTGAATTGCTCTCGCGGGGTTGTGCGTGTACCACTACTGCGGCACGTGTCTGGGCTTACCTGCTGTTCCGGACTGCCCACAAAATTATTTTTTTGGGGTCCCTGCCTTGTACCAGGCAGAGAGTCCCATCTGGGATGCCATTGTGGGGTACAGCCCAGACACAGGCAGGTAGACATGATGTCTTAGCACCACACATGTTTATTTACAATCTTATATACAATAAGTACATATAAGTGCACAGACCCAGTGCCACAGCACCAATCACCCCTTAAGTCCTGGCCTTCTCACAATACCTTTACTCTTCTCTGGTCCGCCTCCACTCCTCTCCTCCGAGCTCTGTCCTCTTCCACCCGACTCCAGCCCACCATATGAAGGGAGGCAGCCCCTTTTATAAGCACCCGGATGTGCTCCAGGTGTCCTCCACTAATCTTCTGCCGGCACTCCCCTGTCTGGCGGAAGCACCAGCTGTGTACCTGGAAGCACTCCGGGTGTCCCCAATCCTCTTTCTCCCAAACCCCCCAAGCACTTCTGGGTATGGCGGAAGTGCTGAGGTCCAGGGCTCTCCAGGCATTGGGGTGCCCCCTGGCAGTGACCATGGGCCCCTACAGGGTTGAGCTTCCAAGCTCCCCACCCATGGTCCCCAAAGCAACCAAGGTGGTCACCCTCTCGTGGTCTGGAGGAGGCGTAAGCCCTCCTTCGGTCCGCCTTGGCGTCCCGGCTGGGTAGCATCCACTTGCCACAATATATATAGTAAAGTTTTACTTTTAAATTATGCAAAGAGTACGTGACACGTGTTTCGCCTTAATTCTGGACTAATCAGGCCTACACACTCACTGCACCCCCTCTCGGGAATCGGATGTCGGCAGCAGAGTCAAAGCCTCTTACGTTGCGCCACGGCGTGTGGTTCGTTTATTTGACAGCATGAAGATCGGGGTAATTACATTCATGGCATCCGTAGTCTGAATCACAATCTGATTGTAGGTAACCACCTGTACAATCAGATTGTGATTCAGACTATGAATGTCATTAATACATACGTATATATATATATATATATATATATATATATATATATATATATATACTAGCAGAATACCCGCAGTTCACAGTGGAGAAGTACTGTGTTAAAGAAGTTATGAAAAAGAAACGGAAAAATTTTAAAAATAACGTAACATGATTGACAATGTAATTGTTTTGTCATTGTCATGAGTGTTGCTGGCATATATATATACTCAGCAAAAAAAGAAACGTCCCTTTTTCAGGACTGTGTATTTCAACAATAATGTTTTAAAAATCCAAATAACTTTACAGATCTTCATTGTAAAGGGTTTAAACAATGTTTTCCATGCATGTTCAATTAACCATAATCAATTAATTAACATGCGCCTGTGGAATGGTCGTTAAGACCTTAACAGCTTACAGAAAGTAGGCATTTAAGGTCACAGTTCTAAAAACGCAGGACACTAAAGAGACTTGTCTACCGACTGTGAAAAACACCCAAAGAAAGATGCCCAGGGTCCCTGCTCATCTGCGTGAACGTGCATTAGGCATGCTACAGGGAGACAGGAAGGACAGCTGATCATCTTCGCAGTGGAAGAGCCCGGATCTCAATCCCATTGAGCACGTCTGGGACTTGTTGGATCGCAGGGTGAGGGCTAGGGCCATTCCCCCCCAGAAATGTCCAGTAACTTGCAGGTGCTTTGGTGGAAGAGTGGGGTAACATCTCACAGCAAGAACTGACAAATCTGGTCCAGTCCATGAGGAGGAGAAGCACTGCATTACTTCAAGCAGCTGGTGGCCACACCAGATACTGACTGGTACTTTTGATTTTGAGCCTCCCTTCATTCAGGGACACATTGTGAAACATTTTTAGTTTGTCTTATGGTGTTGACTCTTTTAGTGTTCATACAAATATTTACACATTAAGTTTACTGAAAGTAAAAACAGTTGAAAGTCAGAGGGCGTTTCTTTTTGCCGAGTGTATTTATATATATATATATATATATATATATATATATATATATATAGTACAAAATACCAGCGCTTTCAGAAATGGAGAAGTAGTGTGTTAAAGAAGCAATGAAAAAGAAAAGGAAACATTTTGAAAATAACGTAACATGATTGTCAATGTAATTGTTTTGTCACTGTTGTGAGTGATGAGTGTTGTTGTCATATATATATATTTATATATACTTATATATATATATAATAATATATAATATATAATATATATATATTTACACACACACATATAAACATATATATATACATATCTATACATATACACATATATACATACATATATATATCTACATATATACACATACATATACATACACACATACATACATACACACACATATATACACTGTGTGCACAATTATTAGGCAAGTTGTATTTTTGAGGATTAATTTTAATATGGAACAAACACAGTGCTATCAGTCAATCCAAAATGTTAATAAACCTGAAACCTGAATGTTTCACAACGGAAATGTGAGTGTGAACATCATCAGGGGAATACATATGCACAATTATTAGGCAACTATTAGTGTGCAGATTTATTATGCAACTAAAGGAAAAATGAAAATTTTCCCATCTCACTTGTTTATTTTCATCTGTTATAGTGAGAATAATAAACAAACACCTCAAAATTTACAAATAAACATCTCTGACATTTAAAAAAAATCAATCAATCAATGACCAATATAGCCACCCTTCTTTCCAATAACAGTCATAAGCCTTTCCATTCATGGAGTCTGTCAGTTTCTTGATCTGTTGACGATCAGCTTTTGTGGAGCAGTGACTACAGCCTCCCAGACACTCTTCAGAGAGGTGTATTGTTTTCTCCCCGTAAATCTAGCGTTTAAGAAGTGCCCACAAGTTCTCGATAGGGTTTAGGTCAGATGAGGAAGGGGGGCCATGTCATTATTCCTTCATCTTTAAGGCCTTTACTGGCTGGCCACGCAGTGGAGAACTTCGATGCAAGTGATGGAGCATTGGCCTGCATAAAAATCATGGTCTTTTCCTGTATCACTGTTTGAAGAAAGTATCTTGAAAAACTGGCAGTAGGTTTGGAGTTGATTTTGAGTTCATCTTCAATGCAAAAGGTCCAACTAGCTCATCTTTAAAAATACCAGCTCATACCAGTACCCCACCTCCACGTTGGAGTGGAGCTCTGTGCCATTACTGATCCACAGGTCCATCCATCTGGTCCATCAAGAGTCACGCTCATCTCATCGGTCCATAAAACCTTTGAAAAAAATCTGTCTTCAGATATTTCTTGGCCCAGTTTTGACGTTTCAACTTATGTTTCTTGTTCAGTGGTGGTTGGGGTTTCAGCCCTCCTTACCTTGGCCATGTCTTTGAGCACTGAACACCTTGTACTTCTGGGCACTCCAGGTAGGTTGCAGCTCTGGAATATGAAAGTACTGGAGGATAATGGGTTCCTGGTAGCTTCACGTTTGATTCTTCTCAAATCTTTGGCAGCTAATTTGCATCTTTTGTTCTCAACACGTTTCTTGCGACAATGTTGACTATTTGCAACAAAATGTTTCATGGTTCTGTGATCACACACCAATATCTTAGCAATTCAGAAGTGCTGCATTCCTCTGAAAGACTTTTTACAATTTTTGACTTTTCAGAGTCAGTTAAATCTCTTTTTTGGCCCTTTTTTGCCCAAGGAAAACTAGCTGCCTAATAATTCTGGACACCTTGATATAGGGTGTTGATCTCCTTAGGCCACACCCTCCCCATTACACAAATACACATCACCTGGCGTGCTTAAATCCAATAAGCATTCAAGTTAATACAGCTTGGAGTTGGAATATACGCATAAAAATGATGATATGGTCAAAATACTCACTTGCCTAATAATTGTACACACAAATACATATATATATATATATATATATATATATATATATATATATATGTATGTGTGTATATATATATATATATATATATATATATATATATATATATGTGTATATATATATATATATATATATATATATATATATATATATATATATATATATGTATGTATATATATATATATTATATGTATGTATATATATATATGTATGTATATATATATATATATATGTATGTATATATATATATATATGTATGTGTATATATATGTATGTATATATATATATATATATATATGTATGTGTGTATATATATGTATGTATATATATATATATATATATATATATGTATGTATGTGTATATACATGCCCAAAGGAGCAGATACTGGTCCTGCTGATGGGTTATGGACCTTCTATGGCTTCTTGTCTCCTAGAATCTCCTCCATGCCCTTGAAACTGTGCAGGGAGACACAGCAAACCTTCTGGCAATGACACGTATTGATGTGCCATCCTGGAGAAGTTGGACTACCTGTGCAACCTCTGTAGGGTCCAGGTATAAGCCTCATGCTACCAGTAGTGACACTGACTGTAGCCAAATGCAAAACTAATTGAAGAAACAGTCAGAAAAGATGAGGAGGGAAAAATGTCAGTGGCCTACACCTGTTAAACCATTCCTGTTTTGGGGGTCATCTCATTGTTGCCCCTCTAGTGCATCTGTTGTTAATTTCATTAACACCACAGCAGCTGAAACTGATTAACAACCCCCTCTGCTACTTAACTGACCAGGTTAATATTCCATAAGTTTCATTGACTTTATGCTATACTCTGATTAAAAAGTGTTCCTTTAATTCTTTTGAGCAATATGTATATTATATATATATGTGTGTGTGTGTGTGTGTGTGTGTGTGTGTGTGTGTGTGTGTGTGTGTAAGTGTATAATAAACTTCATTTCACTTCTCAAGTATCACTGTGTGTGTCTCCTATATGATATATTTAACTGACATTTTTTATCGTAACAACCAACAATTTATACAGGAAAATAATGACTATTAACAAGGTTGCCCAAACTTTTGCATCCCACTGTGTATATATACTGCTCAAAAGAATTAAAGGAACACTTTTTAATCAGAGTATAGCATCAAGTCAATGAAACTTATGGGATATTAATCTGGTCAGTTAAGTAGCAAAGGGGGTTGTTAATCAGTTTCAGCTGCTGTGGTGTTAATGAAATTAACAACAGATGCACTAGAGGGGCAAAATGAGATGACCCCAAAACAGGAATGGTTTAACAGGTGTAGGCCACTGACATTTTTCCCTCCTCATCTTTTCTGACTGTTTCTTCACTAGTTTTGCATTTGGTTACAGTCAGTGTCACTACTGGTAGCATGAGGCGATACCTGGACCCTGCAGAGGTTGCACAGGTAGTCCAACTTCTCCAGGATGGCACATCAATACGTGTCATTGCCAGAAGGTTTGCTGTGTCTCCCTGTACAGTTTCAAGGGCATGGAGGAGATTCTAGGAGACAAGAAGCCATAGAAGGTCCATAACCCATCAGCAGGACCAGTATCTGCTCCTTTGGGCAAGGAGGAACAGGATGAGCACTGCCAGAGCCCTACAAAATGACCTCCAGCAGGCCACTGGTGTGAATGTCTCTGACCAAACAACCAGAAAGACTTCATGAAGGTGATCCAAGGGCCCCATGTCCTCTAATGGGCCCTAAGCTCATTGCCCAGCAGCATGCAGCTCGATTGCAGGTTCACCCTGAGCACGTGACAGAAGTGAAAGGGTCTGGAGATGCCATGGAGAACATTATGCTGCCTGTAACATCATTCAGCATGAGCAGTTTGGTGGTGGGTTAATGATTGTCTGGGGAGGCATATCCATGGAGGGTCACACAGACCACTACAGGTTTGACAAAGGCACCTTGGCTGCCATTAGATATCAGGATGAAATCCTTGGACCCATTGTCAGACCCTATGCTGGTACAGTGGCTCCTGGTGCATGACAATTCCTGGCCTCATGTGGTGAGAGTATGCAGGCAGTTCCTGGAGGATGAAGGAATTGATACCATTGACTGGCCACCACACTTTCCTGACCTAAATCCAATAGAACACCTCTGGGACATTATGTTTTGGTCCATCCAATGCCACCAGGTTGCACCTCCTCCAGGAGCTCAGTGATGCCCTGGTCCACATCTGGGAGGAGATCCCCCACAACACCATCTGTCATCTCATTAGAAGCATGCACCGATGTTGTCAGGCATGTATACAAGAACATAGGGGCCATACAAAGTGTTGCGTACAATTTTGAGTTGCTGCAATTAAATTTTGGCAAAATGCACTAGCCTGCCACATAATTTTTTCACTCTATTTTTGGGGCGTCTTTGAATTCAGGGCTCTGTAGGTTGATCATTTTCATTTCCATCAAACGATGTGGCATCCTTTCGTTCCTAACACATTACCAAGTCTATATCAGTATAGATATCCAGGAGGATTTCTTTTTTCCCTTTGAGATCTGATGCGTTTTCAAAGTGTTCCTTTAATTTTTTTGAGCAGTTTATATATATATATATATATATATATATATATATATATATATATATATATATATATATATATATATATATATATATATATATATATATATATATATATATATATATATATATATATATATATATATATATATATATATATATATATATATATATATATATATATATATATATATACTGTATATACAACATATACATATCTACATATATACTGTATATACACATATATATACAAATCTACATATATATATCTACATATATATATATATATATATATATATATATTAGGTGGGACTCGATTAAAAAATTAATCCAATTAATTAGAGGCTGTGTAAGAATTAATCTTGATTAATCGTATGTAATCGCACACGTAAATTTGCCCCAAATGCAAATGTTTTTTTTTTTTATTTAAAAGCGGTTTTAGTGGCGACAGAATCAAATAATAGACATGGACATGAATATTGTAAACTGAAGCTGTTTTAATTTCTGAAAAAAAGCTTTAAACTGCATTTGAATTCAAAACAGAAACAAAAATATCATCCCTGGTTAAAATTGGGCAGACTTAAAAATAAAGTGGTAGTTTAAGTACTTTAAGTACATTTTCAGAATAGTATTGTCTTTAAATAATAATAACCAAAATTTCACCATAAAGTGCAGTTTTCTTCTTAAAAAATAAGTCAGAAACATAAAAGGTAATTTGACCAGCTTACTCTTTAAACTCTGAGTAACATTAGCCAAAATTATTTTGTACATTAGGCTAAAACAGTGTGATCATTGAACATTTTGTAATTAGATGTATTTAGAATTACTAACGGTCACGGAAGTCCAATGATCCCCAGTAAGAGCCACAAAGTCCGCTTTCTGTAATGCATCTAATTTTGCTTGCTTTTCAGTGTGCACAAAACCATGCTTTTATCAAGGCTTCGCTGGAAGTCGAAATGATCAGTCGTAGGAGCGCGCTTTATTCCGACTCTAACATTTTTGTACCTGTGATGTGTGCATCAGTGTAATGGATGTACCAGAAAATCATGCATTGACAAAAGTTCCGTTTGCTTGGAATTGAAAGTGTGATTAAATGCGTTATTTTTAGCGCTTATGGAGTACATGCATCGAAGCTTCTCAGCTGTGCTTGTGCTAAGAAAGGGAAAATTTTAAAAATAACGTAACATGATTCTGCGTTAACCTAATATTTTTCATACGTCCCAAACCAAGGAGATCGAAGGTAAAATGAATCGGGTAGCGCATACATAGTCAGTACACCCTCTCTAGGGAATCGAACCTCGAATGTGGCGTTAGAGGCTTAAGACTCTAAATTAGCCACAGCGTGTGGCTTGTCTATGCTAAAGTATGTATTGTAGATCGGGTATATATATACATTTATATATATATACCCGTGTATCGCAGTGGAGAAGTAGAAGTTATGAAAAGAAAAGGGAACATTTTAAAAATAACGTAACATGATTGTCAATATACAGTAATTGTTTTGTGAGTGTTATTGAATGTTGCTGTCATCAAGGATTTGATTATCATTATTTCTTTCAATCAGGCTCGTATTTGTAGGATGTGTTCAAGTTACATTCCGTGTTTGTCAATCGTTGTAAAGATAAGAGGTTTCATTCATCGATTAGTTCCTTACTGCATCAATAAACAGCTCGTCTTCCTTTTTATCTGTGATGTGACAAACTGCATGCACGGGTTTTTTTACACTGTCTTCCTTTAGCAGGACATTCACTTTTTCCACCGTGTGCTTTGTTTCCGCAGTAGCTGCACTTATGAATATGATTGTATGTATAAGGCGCTTCATATTTTTTGCTGCCTTCTCAATTGTGTAATTCGGTTTTGTTCAGCACTCTTTGGAACTGTTGCTTTTGTCTGTGCACTGCGTCAGTTCACGTGAGCCGCTTGGTGTTCTTGCATCGAAGGTTCCCAGCTGTACTGGTGCCATCTCGTAATGTCAGCTAAGACCCGGCACTTAAAACTTTCTCTGCGCAGTTTCAATGAGTTTGTGCCAAACACCACCCTGACCATCTCATCTTCCTCTGCATAAGCACAGTCCTTCACCGTGAATATTTACCGGCAGTGTTTGTATTGGATTGCGCTGATGGACGGCCTTATATGGGCAGGCACTAAATTACAAACGCTAGTGGCAGCCTATGAACTTAATTTAATATAAACTTACGGTTCACGCCGTGCTTTGTTTCCGCAGTAGCTGTACTTATGAATATGCTTGTATGCATCATTTGCTTCATAATGTTTTTCTGCCTTCTCAATTGTGAAATGGCGTTTTGTGCTGATCGCTGTTTGGAGTTCTTCCTTGTGCTCTACGTACTTACGTAGGAGGCGTGATGATGTCACACTAAACTCCCCGGCCATCTCCAACTCAAGACTCCATTACATTATATGGGGAAAAATAGCTTCCAGTTATGACCCTTATGCGTAGAATTTCGAAATGAAACCTGCCCAACTTTTGTAAGTAAGCTGTAAGGAATAAGCCTGCCAAATTTCAGCCTTCTACCTACACGGGAAGTTGGAGAATTAGTGATGAGTCAGTGAGTCAGTCAGTGAGTGAGTGAGGGCTTTGCCTTTTATTAGTATAGATATATATATGTGTGTGTGTATATATATATATATATATATATATATATATATATATATATATATATATATATATATATATATATAACCTACCTTGCCTGCTGGTGGTGGTCGGAAGGATTGGTGGCGCCAGTGTTCGGCAGCCTCACTTCTGTCAGTGTGCCCCAGGGCAGCTGTGTGTATCTATACTAATAAAAGGCAAAGCCCTCACTCACTCACTCACTCACTCACTGACTCATCACTAATTCTCCAACTTCCCGTGTGGGTGGAAGGCTGAAATTTGGCAGGTTCATTCCTTATAGCTTCCTTACAAAAGTTGGGCAGGTTTTATATCGAAATTCTACGGCGTAATGGTCATAACTGGAAGCAGTTTTTCTCCATTTACTGTACACATGTACTGTGGGCGGGGTTTCGTGTGACATCATCACGCCTCCCACGTAATCACGCAGTACATACAAAACCAGGAAGACCTCAAAAAAGCGCTGAAGAAAACATGCATTATATAATTGAGAAGGCAGCTAAACAATAAGAAGCGAAGCGAGTGACATATACAACCATATTCATGAGTTCTGCTACTTCAGAAACAAAGCACGATGTAAACCTACACTTTAAATTAAGTTCATAGACAGGCTGCGCTGGCTTGTAATTTAGTGCCTGCCCATATAAGGCCGTCCGTCAGCGGCAATCCAATAGCAAACTGCCACTAAATATTCACGGGTGAAGGACTGTGCTTATGGAGAGGAAGATGAGATGGTCAGGGTGGTGTTTGACACAAACTCAGCAAAACTGCGAGAGAAAGTTTTAAGTGCCAGGACTAAGGTAACATTAAATACAGCCATGGACATAGCACGAGATGGCACCAGCACAGCTGGGAACCTTCGATGCATGTACACCGCGGCTCACGGAACTGACGCAGTGCACAGATAAAAGCAACAGTTCCAAAGAGCGCTGAACAAAACCAGATTACACAATTGAAAAGGCAGAAAAAATATGAAGCGTCTGATACATATAAGCATATTCATAAATCCAACTACTGCGAAACAAAGCACACGTTGGAAAAAGTCAATGTCCCGCTAAAGGAAGACAGTGTAAAAAAAACCCGTGCAT
This sequence comes from Polypterus senegalus, assembly GCF_016835505.1. Taxonomy (NCBI): domain Eukaryota; kingdom Metazoa; phylum Chordata; class Cladistia; order Polypteriformes; family Polypteridae; genus Polypterus; species Polypterus senegalus. The sequence continues at coordinate 89,393,227 of NC_053157.1, forward strand.
GCAGTGTGTCAGGTCTCAGATAAAGAAGAAGACGAGCTGTTTATTGATGCAGTAAGAAACGAATCGATGAATGAAACCTGTCATCTTTACAACGATTGACAAACACGGAATGTAACTTGAACACAACACATCCTACAAATACGAACCTGATTGAAAGAAATAATGATAATCAAATCCTTGATGACAGCAACACTCAGTAACACTCACAAAACAAATACTGTATATTGACAGTCATGTTACGTTATTTTTAAAATGTTCCCTTTTCTTTTCTAGCTTTAACACACTACTTCTAACACACGCTGGTATATATATATATATATATATATATGTATATATATATATATATATATATATATATATATATATATATATCCCGATCTACATACTGGAATAATGGATACTTTATTTGCCATCAATGACTGTTTTGGTAAAGCCATACTCAGTGTATTCATTAGATGAACGGTAAAAAGTAAGAGCGAGGGGAGGATGACTTATTGAGGCATGCAGGCTGTAGTGCGTCAACTCTATCTGAATTGCGATCACATTTGAAAAATATATCTTTTCAAGTTCTATTTAGTCCATATGTGTCAAACTCAAGGGCAGGGGCCACATCCGCCCGGCGTAATTATATCCGCCCGAGATCATTTTATATACTGTATTATTGTTATTAAAGCCCGGTATATGAAGCGCTGGTAACACAATAAACTACAGATCCCATAATGCAGCGCTTCAGCTGCCTTGCTAACACTTACTGCGTTAATCAAGTCTACCTTATGATGCTGCAAGTTATTGCGAAGCTAGCTCACACGATGCTGAAGAGAAAAGTTGATTCTGAAAATAGAGCCTTTAAAACCGATGGGAGGCTGAGTATATGTTTACTGAACCCGTGTGTCTCATTTGTGGAGCTAATGTGGCTGTAATTACAGAATTTAATCTAAGATGGCACTACGAGACAAAACATCAGGGTAACCTGAATGCAATTCAGAAGATACAGAAAGCAGCATAATTAAATAAGAATCTGACACTTCAGCGGACGTTTTAACCCGTGCACAATCACAAAGTGATTTCAAGTGAAGCTGCTTTTATGGGAGATACAAATGCACCAGTTCACCTTGCCCCACTTTCCCTGTTGCCAAGTAATGTTAAACCAAGTCGTCACTACGGTGTTCCCAAATACGCACTTTGCTGATAAACTGAGCGCGCGCACTGAGTTTGCACGGCGCTTTGGTGACTTTGAAGAACAAAAAGTCCGTCTACATGCGGCTCGAACCTTGTGCATGTTTGGTAGCACATATCTGTGTGAGAAGCTCTTCTCAGTGATAAAGACTAACAAAACAGCACACAGGAGTCGCCTCACTGATGAGCACCTGCAATCCATCCTGAGAATCTCCACAACACAGAACCTCACAGCAAACAGAAACGAACCTGTGGCTTAAAAAAGATGCCAGGCGTCCAGCTCTAAAATGACATATGAGCAAAGACAACTGAATGATTTGATTTGTTATTGCTGAAAGGAACACATTTTATTTATATTTCCAGGTTTTGTTATGCAGCATGTTCATATTTGAATTTGTATAATTTTGACAGGATATATTTTTATGGAGAGCAAAATCTTTGGGATATTTAAAATCTAAGTTTATTTTTATATAAAATTACATAAGAGTAAAGAAATTTGAATGTTTGTTCTTTTAACGTTTACTTTATTTCTAACTTGTATAATTTAGACAGGATATATTTTATGGAGAGCAAAATATTATAAGTTGTTTAAGGTTTGAGTTGATTTATTCACGAATAATATTCCTGTCTGTTTTTACCATTCCTACCAAAGATATTTCTGTCGACTAAATAAAAATTCCTTCTATTTAAAATTTAAATAGAACTTGAACAAATACGATAGTTCATAATATCCTACGTGACTTGCACGTAAGAGCGGGAGTCATCCGTTTTAACAAGCAGCGCATTGCACTGATACGAAATAGCTGTGTGTGTATATATGTAGATATGTATGTATATGTATATTTATGTTTATATATGTGTGTGTGTATGTATGTATATATATATATGTATTTGTGTGTATATATGTGTGTGTATGTATATATGTATGTGTGTGTGTATATGTATGTGTATATATGTAGATATATATATGTATGTATATATGTGTATATATATATATATATATATGTGTATATATATATATATATATATATATATATACACTATCAAAATACCGCTTTGCAGCTGTAAGTACTGCATTAAAATTTTATTAAGAAGAAAATGTAACCTTTTTAAACTGAGGGAAAATATGCCAATAATTATTTGTTAAGGATCTCTTTGTATACCACATTGTGAGTTCGGCCCTCCGGTTGTAATATGACCAAGCTGTGCGCTGAGATTACTCTTGAGCATGCAACTTGCAGTTGGCCATGTGAACTGTAATCTTGTCTCAAATCTCACAGCTTGAATTGCTGCTGTCATAATCGGTTTGAGTTTCATGGTTTGTTTCAATTATGACAGTATTTTCAGGATTTGTTTTATTGAAGTGACATTCGGCATCTGTCAAGCGTTGTAAGCACACAACCGGTTTCAGCGATAAAATCACATCCAGCTTTGAGAGTTTAAACATTCATAAACATCAAAGTGTCCACTACTGAAATCATCACCTGTGAATTTAAGATGTTTAAGAGGCATTGGCGGGTGTCGAAAGGTGTAAAATATTTGGCCATTTCGTACACTTGCGACAACCGAACAATTCAGCGGCAGCCATCAACTCACATGCAGAACCATAGGTGAAGGGCTTAAGCATTTCACTCTTATAGTGCTCCTGTGTAGTATAATTATCTCCTGTACTGTCGTCAGTCCACACCTTGAACCTGTCCCAGTCATTCAATACATAAGACACAATGTTCCTCCGGATATCAAGAGTGAGCCTGATATGGCTGTGCAATATGTAACAAAGAGAATGGAAAAGGTAGGCGGTATCTCCGGGCATGGAAACAACTCGGCAAGTGATAGTTCTTTGATCGATAGTGATCATGTCGATAGACATGGTAATGGGGGTTGGAATGATAAAGGAAATGGGTACCTGAGCAATTTAATGTAAGTGTAAAATACCTATACAATAACTATAATTGTAATAAACAAACAATAAAACCGCAGAGAAGCCGTGGATTAAACAAAAAGGCTGTATTTATCAGTAGGGAGACGTGAATCCCGTGGCGAAGCAAGGAAGGGAATGAATAGACTGGAGCGACGGATGGCCTTATATAGGCAGGCAGCCAACAACGTGGGAGGCGTTGGGATGGGGGACTCAACTCCTCCTCACACGGTGACCGAGCTGCAGGCTATGGACGTATATATGTACCTAAGTAGGATTCAGTTAGCGTTGGGAACCCGTGTACCAAATTTCTTGAAGATGGGCCCATAAGTAACAAAGACTGTTGAAAAGTTCAATATGGCGGCCGACAGTGGCATCATACCACCGAAATAAGTACGTACATTGGTTTTTGTTAGCTCAGGGAAGCCACCTACCAAATTTCGTGAAGATGGGGACGTAAATAAGAAAGTTCAACATGGTGAACGTTGTTGACCGTTATGACCGTTACATGTAGAATTTCGAAATGAAACCTGTTTAATTGTTGTAAGTAAGCTGTAAGGAATGGGCCTGCCAAATTTCAGCCTTCTACCTACACGGGAAGTTGGAGAATAGTGATGTTGGAAAGTTCAATATGGCGGCTGACAGTGGCGTCATACCATCGAAATAAGTATGTACATTGGTTTCGGTTAGCATAGGGAAGCCACCTACCAAATTTCGGGAAGATGGGGCCATGAATAAGAAAGTTCAATATGGCGGACATTGTCGACTGTTATGACCGTTACGTGTAGAATTTCAAAATGAAACCTGCTTATCTTTTGTAAAGTAAGCTGTAAGGAATAAGCCTGCCAAATTTCAGCCTTCTACCTACATGGGAAGTTGGAGAATTAGTGATGAGTGAGTGAGTGATTCAGTGAGGGCTTTGCCTTTTATTAGTATAGATATACAGTGCATCTGGAAAGTTTTCACAGCGCATCACTTTTTCCACATTTTATTATGTTACAGCCTTAAATTGTTACAGCCTTAAATTCATTATTTTCCTCAGAATTCTACACAAAACACCCCATAATGACACCGTGAAAAAAGTTTACTTGAGGTTTTTGCAAACTTATTAAAAATAAAAAAATTGAGAAAGCACATGTACATAAGTATTCACAGCCTTTGCCATGAAGCTCAAAATTGAGCTCAGGTGCATCCTTTTTCCCCTAATCATCCTTGAGATGTTTCTGCAGCTTAATTGGAGTACACCTGTGGTAAATTCAGTTGATTGGGCATTATTTGAAAAGGCACATACCTGTCTATATAAGGTCCTACAGTTGACAGTTCATGCACAAACCAAGCATGAAGTCAAGGGAATTGTCTGTAGACCTCCGGAACAGGATTGTCTCGAGGCACAAATCTGGGGAAGGTTACAAAAAAATATCTGCTGCTTTCAAGGTCCCAATGAGCACAGTGGCCTCCATCATCCGTAAGTGGAAGAAGTTCGGAACCACCAGGACTCTTCCTAGAGCTGGCCAGCCATCTAAACTGAGCGATCGGGGGAGAAGGGACTTAGTCAGGGAGGTGACCAAGAACTCAATGGTCACTCTGTCAGAGCTCCAGAGGTCCTCTGTGGGGAGAGGAGAACCTTCCAGATGGACAACCATCTCTTCAGCAATCCACCAATCAGGCCTGTATGGTAGAGTGGCCAGACGGAAGCCACTCCTTAGTAAAAGGCATATGGCAGCCCGCCTGGAGTTTGCCAAAAGGCACCTGAAAGACACTCAGACCATGAGAAACAAAATTCTCTGGTCTGACGAGACAAAGATTGAACTCTTTGGTGTGAATGACAGGTGTCATGTTTGGAGGAAACCAGGCACCGCTCATCACCAGGCCAATACCATCCCTACAGTGAAGCATGGTGGTGGTATCATCATGCTGTGGGGATGTTTTTCAGCGGCAGGAACTGGGAAACTAGTCAGGATAAAGGGAAAGAAGACTGCAGCAATGTACAGAGACATCCTGGATGAAAACCTGCTCCAGAGCGCTCTTGTCGTCATACTGGGGCGACGGTTCATCTTTCAGCAGGACAACGACCCTAAGCACACAGCCAAGATATCAAAGGAGTGGCTTCAGGACAACTCTGTGAATGTCGTTGAGTGGCCCAGCCAGAGCCCAGACTTGAATTCGATTGAACATCTCTGGAGAGATCTTAAAATGGCTGTGCACCAACGCTTCCCAACCAACCTGATGGAGCTTGAGAGGTGCTGCAAAGAGGAATGGGCGAAACTGGCCAAGGATAGGTGTGCCAAGCTTGTGGCATCATATTCAAAAAGACTTGAAGCTGTAATTGCTGCCAAAGGTGCATCGACAAAGTATTGAGCCAAGGCTGTGAATACTTATGTACATGTGATTTCTCAGTTTTTTTATTTTTAATAAATTTGCAAAATCCTCAAGTAAAACTTTTTCACGTTGTCATCATGGGGTGTATGTATTTGTATGTAGAATTCTGAGGAAAAAAATGAATTTAATCCATTTTGGAATAAGGCTGTAACATAACACATTGTGCAAAAGGTGATGTGCTGTGAATACTTTCCAGATGCACTGTGTGTGTGTGTGTGTGTGTGTATGTATGTGTGTGTGTGTGTGTGTGTGTATGTATATATATATATATATATAGATAGATATATACAGTATATATATATATATATATATATATATATATATATATATATATATATTAGTCTTCATGTACTGACTATTGTCTGCGCTAATGAGCTCAGATAATTCAAAAGTCTATTTAAATAGTTTTCTGTGGATGAAGATAAATTGGAACAATTTTGCATAAATGGTAACAAACTCCCACTACAATCAACCACAGGTCATGCATCCATACTGCGACGTATAGCTGTTTTGTAGATTAACACCTGGAAGACTTCAAGTCAGTTATGGGAGAATGAATTCTGGTTTTGCCAGAATTTTCTATAGAAACTAAAATGTAATATGTAAGTTTTTGCTAAAAATGAATAAAGATCCCATTACCTCTGTTCTTCAAAGCATCTGTGTGTTCTGTAAGTCATACTGAAGCTTTGTTTTCTTTAGCACTAGAATTACCAAAGCCTTTGAAAAAACGTGTAAACCTGGCCCAACTTAAATCCGTTCGCACCTCTCCATCAGCGTGTTTTGTGTTGTAAATGTGTCAAGAGCAAGCAGCAAACAACCTACTATCCCATCATCTCTCTGCAGCAGAAACGTCAAACGTTTTTCATGTTTTAGTACTAACGACAAAATGTAGACATGAAGTGTATAATGTGTGATGACTGAAGTCCAAATATCAATAAAGCACTTTCACAAAAAGTACAAGTAAAACAAGTGCACTTTTATTCAAGACTATAACCAAAGAAAAACAAATCGAGTTAGTGTACTTCATTGTTATGACTGCTTTGGTAGTACAGCTGTAAGAACTACTGACTCATAATCAAGAGGTCGCAGTTTTGAGCCTTGCCGCATCACAAAATAAATGTTTTGAGTAGTGAGTTGCTCTTATTGTTACTATTATACAATAAAAACATAGGTTTGGTTTGAGTTTTTAACAGCCGGTGTAAATGTATGGTACTTGTACAGGTTAACATTTTTTTTTTTTATCCAGTTTTATTCTCTCAGTCGCATTCACGCTTTCCCCAATCTGACACTGTTAGTTTTCAAATAAATGCATGCAATAACAGAGGTGAGCTCAGAGGACAAGGGTTCTACATCGGAGAAAGAGAGAGTCACATATAAGAACAACGCAGCTGCACCAGGTGTAAAGGCAAAAGATGGCACCGTTTAGATGCAGCAAGATGTCCGGCATCATCCTGCCAGTCAGTCTGCCTCACACCTTGCCTTCAAAGAAAATGATTGGCTTACAGAGCTCGCCAAGATATTCTGCAAAGCCTAGTTTGTGATTGTGTTTTGTGATGGTCTTTACTTTAAAAATATTTATATGTTACTTATAAAAGCCAGATCGAATGTTATTTATCTTGATTTATTTACTTCCTACAGCGTAAAGTCACAAGTAGACTGCAGAGCTTCCTGTGTTTGTTCACAGGAAATAATAAAGTGAACACAATAAATGAAACGCCTGATAAAACCCACGTTGACAATTTCATCCTAATGATATTGCTTGTGCTCCGTACAATAGACCAATACAAATGTTTCCTTCATTCTTGATTGTTGCATTGATAAAGGTATTTGTTCCATTCACACAGCCAATTATATTGGGAATTCCTGTAATCAGTTATTCATTTAACAGAGGCTTCCATCAAAATGAACTATAATAAAATACAGAATTTTCGTAATCCGAAACTGCTATGATACACCATGTTTATAGCAATGTTTTAGATACGGATTGCATGTCAACGTCAACCCCAAACTGCCTTTGGACCCATAATTGCAGCGAAGGGAGATTACATAGATGGCAAAATTAATTTATACAAAAAAATGACCCATAGAAACAAAGCTGAGAATCAAAATGTAGTAAATCAACTATATACAAATCTTACAAACTCAACAACAATATTCCGATTACATAACCTCCCACCCTTTTCCCAACATATATCCCACAATGTTTCCAAGTCTTCAGATGCGCTATCCCAGAATAAAAGAGTATTTGCTCACTCAGTCTCAATTCTCTTAACTGTCCCGTCCAATGGCTTTCTGGCTTTAAATAGCTCATGCCTGTAACCTCCACCATGAACCTAGGGCTCTGTTTTCCTCTTCTTTTTCCTTCCTTTTTTAATAGTACTTATGCATCTGTTTCTATGGTACCCTCCCCGAAAATCACTGCAACAGACCCATATCTTGCAATGGTCCTCCCTTTTGATGTATTCCCAATATGGCCATTTTTAGGCCTTACACTGTTTTCTATATGTGCTCAGGCCTCAGCAAGATCTGCATAGCTAAGTACAGCTCTAACACCATCCTCAAGTTTGCTGACAATACCACTGTAATGGGTCTGATCAGCAAGGATGATGAACGGTGTACGGGGGGAGGTCAGACTCCTGGCAGAATGGTGTCAGGACAACAACCTCACCTCAACATTAGCACAACTAAGGAGATGATTGTAGATTTCCGCAAACAGGCAACAGAGCACAGCCCCATCTACATCGGAGGTGAGGCTGTAGAGCAGGTCAGCAGCTTTAGGTTCGTCTGAGTCACCTTCACCGATGACCTTAAATGGTCAAGTCACACTGCAGCAGTAGTCAAGAAACAACAACAACGCCTCTACTTCCTCAGGAGACTGAGTAAAGTCCAGATGTCCTCCACAACCCTGTGCAGATTCTACAGGTGTACTGTGGAATCCATCCTGACGGGATGCATCACATCACTGGTACAGCAACTGCTCAGTTCAGGACTGCAGAGCTCTGTAGCGTGTAGTGAACACAGCACAGCAGATCACGGGCACACTACACGCTGTCTCAGGAAAGTGAACCATATTAGGCGGGACCCCAGCCACCCTGCACTGTCACCTTTCACCCTCCTCCCATCTGGGAAGTCACTAAAGTCCATTCGGACGTGCACCTCCAGGTTCAGGAAAAGTGTCTACCTACTTTTTTTTTGGTCTGTGTTTACTGTCTGCAGGGGCACATGCAAGCAAACATTTCATTGTACATGGTACTTGTACTCATGACAATAAAGAATTGAAATTGAACCACACATCAAAACTGTATTAGTATATAGGTATACATACTCGCAGAAGACCAGAGCCTCCAGAACTGTTTTTTGAAAAGGCGAGGGACTCTGCAGAAGGGACGGAGTTTGCTTAGAAATGCTGGAGTTATATAGATTGGATTTCTCTGCTTGCAACACTTTTTTTTTTCCCATTCTTTTTATATGGTGGTTATTTATTTCTGTCTCAGGAAGATATCCTGTATGCATTTGTGTGCAGACACAACGTCAAAGTTAGGGTACACTTTCATGATTGCTATGCTGATGTGTGGCATGGAGAAAGCTCATGTTTGCACCAAAAAAGTAGAAATGTGCATGTTTTGCATTGACGTGAGCAGAAAACCTCAGTGTCACACTAAACATGTTTTATTAGGTTGATTAGTGTAGGAAGTGAGGAGAGATTTAACTTGGTTGGCTAAATAGTAGTATTACCTTCAACAATGCTCATTGGTAATTAATTAAATTTGGTAAGGATCTCTGTTGTACTGAAACACACACTTGTTTTAAGAAACAGAATAATAACATATATTGATAAATATGAGGATAATAGAAAAATGAAAACTACATATATATTTATTTAATATAGTAATATTTAAGACCGGGCATAAGACTTGCTAATCGAACAAACCTATAACATAGGCTGGTTGTTTAATGTTGTAATTTATCTTGGCACAGATAAATAGTTCTGCAGTTCCCAATCTTTAAAAATGATATATTGTTTGGAGTGGTTGCTTTGTTGCTGCTCTGGGTTCAGATGGAGGATTTTTCTTGCACTAGAGTATTGTCTTTCTCTTTGTAGCATAATTCTTTATAGTGTTCTGTGGTGCTACTTTCTTAGCTTACTGTCTGCTGTTACACCGGTTGCTGTGTCATCTAAAATTTCATAGGGAAAATCATTACTGTTTCTAGAACAAGAGTTTAGATGCTTTTTGAAGTGGTAAGTGCTTTTCAGTCTTGGAGTACAGGCGCAGTGCTTGGCT